>NW_011473842.1:16034-19567 GCF_000754665.1 Bison bison bison
ATTCTTGCCTAGGAAATGCCATGGACAGAGGAGCCTGGCGAGCTACAGTCCATGGGGTCACAAAAAGTCAGAAACAACTGAGCAACTAAATAACAACAAATTAGAAATTACATGTAACATAATTGTAACAAAAACTTTCATTTTGAAAAATATTTTCTTCAAGAATTTTCCAGTCCATCTTTAAATATTACAGTTTCTTCAGTCTCATTGACACATGCTCTTGTTTTTTCATTCTCTTCTCACCCCTTAAGTAATCTCATCCATTCCCAGGAAGCCCACTACAGTAATATCTCTGTGGTCTCAAGGGTTTTTTGTTTGTTTGCTTGCTTTTTAGGGGGCACCAGGAGGATTTCAGGGATCTTAGTTCCCTGATCAAGGATCCAACCTGGGTCCCTGGCAGAGGAGTGCAGAGTCCTAACCACTTAGCCACTAAGGAACTCTCTGCCTCAGCATTTATATTTCTGTGGCAAATCTCTCTGTTTGGCTCCTCAACCTGAATGTTCAGCTTCCTGAGTGACATTACTACTCAGATACCTCCAATTAATTAACTCATTCTCTTGCCAAATATTCACGGGGTACATACTCTGTTGATCACTATGGTAGGAAACTGGTACACAGTGGTGACTAAAATGTACTTGGTCCCCACCCTCGTGAAGTTTACATTCTATTACATTCTGGTTGGGGAGGAGGTTGTGAGAAAAACAAGAAAACAAACAATAAGTAGTGAAAACCTCTGTGAATCAGCTGCAACAATAGAGATCTTTCTTTTTTTTTTTTTAATGTGTGTGCCATGGGAGGAGACTTGCAATAGCCAGAGGAGATCTCTCTGGGGGTAGTGTCATGTAGGCTTAGAGTTTAAGGATGAGAAGCAACCACCCATGGGAAGAACATTCTAGATTGTTGTAGCAGCATGTGCAAAGGCCCTGCTGAGGAAAAGAATGAGATGTATATGAAGCACTTAAAGGAAGTCACTATGGTGATTTAGGGCAAACAATGACAGTTAATCCAGTTGGAAGGTTAGGACAGCATCAGATCACCCAGGATCCTATAAGTCATAGTGAGTATTTGTGGAGTGTATGCTAAGAACGATGGGAGCCACTGGAGAGCTTCAGTCTGGGAGAAGCACTGGAGCTGACTGCTAGTTTGAAAGATAACTCTGGCAGCTCCATGGAGAATGAGCTTCAGTGGAAAGCATGGAAGCTGGTAAAGGAGTTTAAGGCTGCATAAGCTCTGATGTGGCATGGATTAGGGGTTGTGGACAGGATGAAAAGTGGAGAGATCAGAAAGATAGTTGGAGCAATTTGCTGGTTGTCCAGTGCTTAATGTACCCCTGATCAGAGAATTAAGATTCCCCCATGCCCTGTGATGTGGCCTATACACGTATATATATACATATATATGTATATGTATATATATGATAGATGGGAAGTTGAAACAGTGCAGAATAGTCTACCTAAGAACTAACCCCTGGTGCTAGAATGCCTGGTTCGAAGCCTGGCTCTTCCACTTTTTAGTTGCATGTGTGCATGCTAAGTCATTTCAGTTGTGTCAGACTCTTTGTGATCCTATGGACTTTGGCCCACAAGGCTTCTGCCCATGGAATTTTCCAGGCAAGAATACTGCAGCGGGTTGCCATTGCTTTCTCCAGAGGATCTCCCAACCCAGGGATCGAACCTGCAGGACGGATTCAGGCAAATCCATAATTTCTCTGCGCCTCACTCAGTGTGTGCATCTACAAAATGATGATAATAATGGTACTTATAGGAAGTGTCAGGATGAAATGAGTTAATATACACAGCATGTTTACCACATTTTCTAAAGTACAGTAAGCACAATTGATATTGTGTGTTAACTATTAATTTTGATGACGCACTGCGACTGAGGGAGAAATCAATGGTGGTGTCAGGCTTCCAGCTTGAACTACTGTTTGTCTCCTTGAGTCATTAGAGTGGCAAAACCTTGGTCTTGAGTAAAACTGATAATTTATGTTCTCCATGGCTACTGGAAAAAGTCACATAATTGGGCAGGTTGGGCCTATTGTAAAATTCATGATCACAGACCCCAAATGAGACTTCAGTATTGCCTAGTAATTTTATTACATATTTTTGGTCAATCCACTCACCTGCCTTCTGCAACCATTTTTTACAACCTTCCCCACTCTTCTCTAACCTCCTACCCAAGCACCACCTCCTACTTGCCCTCAAACATTCAATACTTGACCACAACTCTCATTTCACAGAGAAAATAGAAGCCATTAGATAGGAACTCCCTCATCTTCTGCTGGCCAAATACACGTATCTACCCATCTCCTCACCTACTCTGTCATCCTTGCCTCCTGCTACATAGGATAGTGGTTCCCAAAGTGTAGTTAATCCGCCAGAACAGAGCAACAGAATCAACACTGTCTGGGAACTTGTTAGAAATGCAGATTTGCAGATCCCACCTCCAAACCTACAGAATCACAAACTCTGGTGGAGGAGGGGGCAGTGATCAGTTTTAAGACGCTCTCCAGGGAATTCTGTTTTATTTATTTACCTTTGTTTTGTTTGTCTTTTGCTCTTGTTGTCGCCAGGGAATTCTGAGGCTCAATCCAGTTAGAGAACCAATGCAATAGAAGAATGATGCCTTTTTTCACGTAAGGCCATTCCTTCTATTTCTTCTTGGGATAATGTCCTCCTCTGCTCTCCTGGGAATGTTATGTCATTAATTGTCTCTTTTTCATCATGTATATGCAACCTCTCCTTCTCAACTGGAACTTTCTCATGCACATGAAAGCATGCTCTGGGATGTCCCTGGCAGTCCAGCAGTTAGGACTCAGTGGTTCCACTGCAGGGGGCAGGGGTTTGATCCCTGGTTGGGAAACTAAGATCCCACATGCCTCACAGCAGGGCCCCGCAAAATGCTCTAACACAACATTGTAAATCAACAATACTCCAATAAAAATGAATTAAAAACAAACAAACAAAAAAACCCAAAAACATACTCTTCCCTTTCTCATATACAAAACTCTCTCTTCCAATCTTTCACCCCCTTCTAGCTACCAGGGGATAGTTTACTCCCTCCCCAGCCAAATATCTTGAAAGAGTTGCTGCAGATGTGGGATAAGGGGTAGTCAGTAGTCTTACTAGTCTCCCACTGCTGATGGGAGGGAAAATTGGTGCAGTCATTTGGGAGGGAGGGCAGTTTGGTATTGCAATTGTGTCTATTGAAATTTAAATGAGCATACTCTTCCTTTTGCCTTCTTTGACAAAGTCAGTGTATATAAGGCAGTGTTTTGCAGAATTGTGAGTGACTTGGGGGAAAAAATAAAAGCACTTAAAAGACTATCAGTAGAAGAATGTCAAATAAATTATAATATAGTATGTGATATCTGTGGTGCATTTATTTAAAAAATGAAGTAGTTCATTCCATATATCATATTATACTATATAATATATGTATTGATATAAATGGGCTTCCCAGGTGTCAGAGAAGGCGATGGCACCCCACTCCAGTACTCTTGCCTGGAAAATCCCATGGATGGAGGAGCCTGG
>NW_011473842.1:19667-20776 GCF_000754665.1 Bison bison bison
ATAGCATAGCATAGCATTATTATTATTTTGCCTTTTTATACAGTTCATGGGGTTCTCACAACAAGAATATTGGAGTGGTTTGCCATTCCCTCCTCCAGTGGGCCATGTTTTGTGAGACCTCTTCACTATGACCTGTCCATCTTCAGTGTCTCATAGCTTCATTGAATTACACAAGCCCCTTCCCCACGACAAGGCAGTGATCCATGAAGAGGGATGCAAACAGCTGACTCATTGGAAAAGACCTGATGCTGGCAAAGATTGAAGGCAGAAGGAAAAGAGGGCGACAGAGAATGAGATGGTTGGATGGCATCACCAATTCAATAGACATGAACCTAGGCAAACTCTGAGAGATGGTGAGGGACAGGGAGGCCTGGTGTGCTGCAGTCCGTGAGGTCACAAAGAGTCGGACACAACTTGGCAACTGAACAACAACTTTTTTAAATTATGCTGTTACCTATAACAGTAATATATTAATATATAGAAAAAAGCCAGGAAGGACATACCAAACAAATAACTATGGTTACCTCTGAAAGATGGAGAAGAAAACCAGGATTGGTGGCAGTGATCAAAGAGGAGTTTAGTCTTGTTTGTAATGTTTTAATTTTTTTAAAAGGAAAATATATTTATATATTATTTATTTAATTAAAAATCAAGTAAAAGAAAGAGTTGTCAAAAAAGAGTTATCTATACCAACTACTCCATTTTATCACCTCTCTCTCAATTCTCAACCGACTCCAATATGGCTTTTATCCAGATCATTTCCCTGAAATAGCTCTCTTTCATGTTGCCAATGACATCTGTGTCACCACATCAAAAAGATAAAGATGTTTTCTGCTCTTTTACTTGGCCTTTTTTTTTCTTCTTGGCCACTCTCTCCTTGAAGCACTCTCTTCCTTTGACTTCTAAACTTTTTTATATTTAACGTTCTGGTTTTCCACCTACCTCTCTGCTTGCTCTTTTTCTAACAACCCTGCACCTTATCCTTCTCTACTAGACCACAAATTCGTTGAATTTTTTTAAAGACTTGCCCCAGATCATCTTCTTTTCTCATTCAGTACTCTCCCAAATGTGTGCCTGTGCTCTGCAACAAGAGAACCCAACACAGTGAG
>NW_011473842.1:21402-21882 GCF_000754665.1 Bison bison bison
AAGAGTACTGGAGTAGGTAGCCTTTCCTTTCTCCAGTGGATCTTCCCAACCCAGGGATCAAATCGAGGTCTCCCGCATTGATTGTGGATTCTTTACCAGCTAAGCCACCAGGGAAGCACAAGAATGCTGGAGTGGGTAGCCTATCCCTTCTCCAGCAGATATTCCTGACCCAGGAATCGAACCAGGGTCTCCTGCATTGCAGGCGGATGCTTTACCAACTCAGCTATCAGGGAAGGAAAGAAATTGGTACAGCCAGTATGGAAAACAGGCTTTGCAGGTGACTCAGCAGTAAAGAATCCACCTGCAATGCAGGAGATGCAGGTTCGATCCTTGGGTCAGGAAGGTCTCCTGGAGAAGGAAATGGCTACCCACTCCAGTATTCTTGCCTGGAGAATCCCCATGGACAGAGGAGCCTGGCGGGCTACAGTCCATAGGGTTGCAAAGAGTTAGACACGACTGAACAACTAAACGGAGAAGGCA
>NW_011473842.1:22395-23769 GCF_000754665.1 Bison bison bison
CTATATGTGGAATCTAAACAAAATAAAAGAACAAAAACTGAGCTCATGGGTATAGAGAAGAGATTGGTGGATGCCAGAGGTGGAGGATTGGGGTAAAATAGGTGAAGGGAGCGAAAAGGTACAAACTTCCAGCTATAAAATAAGTCCCATGGGGTGTAGTGTTTATAACACAGTGACTATAGTTAATAACACTGTATTGCATATTTGAAACTTGCTAAGAGAGTAAATCCTAAAAGTTTCATCACAAAGATGAAGTATGTATAGTGATAGAAGCTAAATTAGACTTATTGCGCTGATCATTTCTCAATGATCCCCATAATAAAGGGATATAGTGTACCCTTTGGATAATAAATTAATATTGGTGCAGAAATATGACTCACAGAAACTCAGCAGTATCAAGGAAAAAAAGGAAACCTCTCTGTTCTCACCATATCATAGAATATATAAACTATACGAATAATTACTTGAATGGAAAACTCAATCCTCAAAGTTTTTTTTTTTTTAATCCTCAAAGTTTTAAACCTGTCAAATCAAGCTATTTTAATGTCTGCCTTGCTGTATGAAAGTCATAGGTGTGGCTAGAAGGAGAAGACCCAGAGTCAACAACTGATTAATGGGGGAGACAGAACTATAATACAGTGTAAAAGTGACAAATCGCAAAAACGCATAGGGTGTAGTGGGATCACATATAAAGGACACTTAATCCAACTCTGTGGTGTATCTGTGGGGAGGGAGTGGTATATATGTGGAGTAGGAGGGGCGGGTTTTCAGGGAAGATTTGCTAGGAAAGGTAACTTTCCAAGAAATATACAAACAAGATTTCAGCCAAGCAAAATGTGGAAGAGGGGGTGGCAGGATCAGCAGGGCCTACTAGATGAAGAAACAGCAAGGATCAATTTGTTCAGAGGCTAGAGAGAATGGCCTTTTCATGTAACTGAAAGTAGTTTTTTGGAGTGGAATCAGAGAGTGGCCTGACTGTGGGAGTGAAATTCCCATCCTTCCCCCCACCCCCCGCCCTCCGCCCTCCTTCCCTGCACTAAATTTTGATGCTGGAGCATGTACGTATGTGGGGGTGAAGGGTTAGGTCATGCATGTCTTCCTGAGCAAAGGCAAAGAATTTGTACTTAATTCTTAGGGTAATGAAGAGCTAGGAGAAGATTTTTTTTTCCACTTTTTATTCTGAGATAATTTTAGATTTACTAAAGTGTTGCAAAAATAGTACAAAAAGGTGTCATATACGTATTCACTGAGCTTCTTTTAACATGAACCTCTTACATAACCACGGTAGAATGATCAAACTAAGAAATCAAGATTGGTACAATACTATTAATATTAACTACACTACAGACTTTATTTGGATTTCACCAGTTTTCC
>NW_011473842.1:24176-24905 GCF_000754665.1 Bison bison bison
CAGTTTACCACTGAGCCACCAGGGAAGCCCCAGTAAATGATTTTAAAGAGGAGTGTGACATGATCACATTGGTACTATCAGTTTTGAGAGAAACATATTTAGACTGTGGGCAATGGGGAAGGAAAAAGTGAGCCAAGGTGGGAAGCCCAAGGAATAAGCTAATCTGCCCCATCTATGAAACATGTGCTGTAGTTTCTGGAGTTGACACACTGACCTACCATGGCAGGTTAGTTCTCTTTTTGATGTCCCAATATGCTGATTTAGAAACATGGCTTAAATAGAGTATGATTCTGCTGGATCCCAGTATTCCTTTGTTCTACTCAATTTTGGTGTGGGCACGTTGAAGTGAACTGGAAAGAGGATGGGGATTGTAGCTTGGATACCTTTAACTCCACATGGTTAGAAACATGGGGAAAAATAACTATTAAAACCTAATAGTTGCACTGGTCTGTTTTATACATTTTCACTAATGTGTCCTGAAGCATCTGCTTTTGTGAGGTGCCATTCCTTGTGTTTCTCTCCCTTTACAATGTTGTCTGAGTGACACTGCATTTCACAAATCCCATGGTTAAATCTATGTGCCTTTGTCAAAGATAGCTCCTAACCTGATATTTCGGAGAAGGCAATGGCACCCCACTCCAGTACTCTTCCTTGGAAAATCCCATGGATGGAGGAGCCTGGTAGGCTGCAGTCCATGGGGTCGCTAAGAGTCGGACACGACTGAGCCTG
>NW_011473843.1:0-804 GCF_000754665.1 Bison bison bison
TGGCATTTTTCACAGAACTAGAGCAAAAATTTCATAATTTACATGGAAATACAAAAGACTAGGAATAGCCAAAGCAGTCTTGAGAAAGAAGAATGAGGCTAGAGAAATAAATAAACCTTCCTGAGCTCAGATTATACTAAAAAGCTACAATCATTAAGACAGTATGGTACCGGCATAAAAACGGAAATATAGACCAATGGAACAAAATAGAAAGCCCAGAAATAAACCCATGCACCCATATTTTTGACAAAGGAGGCAAGAATATACAGTGGGGCAAAGACAGCTTCTTCAATAAATGGTGCTGGGAAATCTGGACAGCTACATGTAAAAGAATGAAATTAGAACCCTTCCTAACACCATACACAAAGATAAACTCAAAATGGATTAAATACCTAAAAATTAAATACCTAAATATCCTTTATAATCCACCTCATAGAATAATGGAAAGAAAAACGAATGTAAGTAAGTGGGACCTGATTAAAGATATAAGCTTTTTCACAACAAAGGAAACTATAAGCTAGGTGAAAAGACAACTCTCAGAATGGGAGAAAATAACAGCAAATGAAACAACTGACCCATAATTAATTTCTAAAATACACAAGCAGCTCACACAACTCAATATCAGAAAACCAAAAAACCCTATCAAAAGGTGGAAAAAAGACCTAAACAGACATTTCTCCAAAGAAGACACACCAATGGCTAAAAAACACATGAAAAGATGCCCAATAACACTCATTATTAGAGAAATGCAAATCAAAACTACAATGAGATATCACCTCACACCAGTCAGAATGGCCATCATCA
>NW_011473844.1:0-640 GCF_000754665.1 Bison bison bison
AAAGCCTCAGGGAGGAGAACAGCAGCCAATTGTGGAAAAGGCAGAAGGAAAAAAAAAAAAAAAAAAAACGACACGAGATCCCTCTCCCCCCTAAAAACAGAAGACTCAAACAGTGGGCAAAAGTGGCAACCAACACTGTCAACCATAGGGTACTCCTTCTCTTTGGGAAATAGGAAAGTTTATGAGAATTTGAGAATTTTCAGAGGAATAAATGTGTTTTTTTGTGTGCATGTTTTTAGTTGGGCTATTTTACTATTGTTGAGTTTTGAGAGTTCTTTGAATATTTTAGATAAAAATCATTTGTCGGATAGGAATTTGAAAATATTTCTTCTCAGTCTACTAATTGTCTTCTCATTTTCTTTTTTTTCATAAAACAAATATCTTTTAATTTTTATAAATCACAATTTATAATTTTTCTGTCATGGACTGTGCTTATAGTATCATGTCAAAAAAACAATGCTTACCTAACATAAGCTCACAAAACTTTCTCCGATGATTTATTCTGTAAGGTTTATAGTTTTACATATTTAGTTATGTCGAGGGAGTGTGTGATTTCCTCAGTTCTGCCTCACCATATAAAAGATTTGAAATGGCAGACCAGTGTTAAAACTCAATTACAGCTCAGTTTTATTTGGCAAGC
>NW_011473845.1:0-619 GCF_000754665.1 Bison bison bison
AGGGTTCTCTTTTCTCCACACCCTCTCCATCATTTATTTGTAGATTTTTTGATGATAGCCATTCTTACTGATGTGAGGTGCTGTGTAAACATAACTTTTCACTTCTCTAGGGAAAGGTTATTGCTGAACCATATGGAAAGTATATGTTTAACTATATAGAAATTGCCTGTTTTTCAGTGTTGACCCTACAATTTTGCATTTCCATCAGCAATACATAAGAGTTCCAGTGTTTCTGCATTCTTGCCAGTACTTCATATTGTTAATTTTTTTTTCATTTTAGTCATTTAATAGGTTTGTAAACATTATTATTTATATATATTTTTATTATTTATATTTTACTAATGCCTGATGATGTTGATAATCTTTTCATGTTCTTATTTTCTATCTATATATCTTCACTGGTGATGTTTCTGTTGAAGTATTTTGCCCATTTTTTCCTCAATTAAGTTGTTTCCTTAATGTTGAGTTTTGTGAATTCAATATGTATTCTGCATACAAATCCTTAGTCAGATATGTGTTTTAAAAATATTTTCTCCCAGTCTGTGATTGCCTTTTTATTATCTTGACAGGGCCTTTGACAAAGCAACAATGTTTAATTTTGATGAAGTCTGATTTATCA
>NW_011473846.1:0-949 GCF_000754665.1 Bison bison bison
CCCTGTAATATCTTCGGGTCCATGTAACAAGTGTTAACAGAGTAAAGATTCCATCGAGTTCAAAATGTAGTCTTTGTTGTATACTGGATGCTGTATAAACATCTGGAGAATTCGTGCAGGTAAACTGGAAACACACACAGAAAAGTCAGTCCTGGGTTGGCAGCTGGTGCCCCAGCCCCTGTCCCTCCTGACACCCCCACCCCCCACCCCATTTGGGGCTTCAGCTGCTTTGAGAATTCAGAGAAACATGGAGGGCCAAGCAGATCAAGGAGAGAACTCTGTGGCTGACTTTATTCTGACATATAGCTAAAAGCTGCTGGTAAAAAAACCTCAAAAGCCCAATACAGCTTTCTAGCTGAGATGTGAACAGGACAGAGCAGACAGCCTCCTGCCCTCAGAGTTGCTCGAGCAGGGCTGGGCCCCAGGGCCAGACCCACCAGAGGCCCACCCAGAGCAGCACCTGCAAGGGAGGGTGGCCCCTTAGCAGCAGCCGAGCCCCAGATGCCGGTGCACCTCCGTGTGAAACGCTGGCCTCCGTACGGAGAGGCCCAGGGCAGGGCAGCCTCGTGAACCCTGACTCTCTGGGCCCTGTTCCCTCCGAGAATGTGCATGCAGGGCGTGGCTGGCAGCACTGCCTCTGTGGGAGGGATACCCATGCGTCCCTATGTGAGGGGCCTTGGCCATGCTCTGACCACTCCGGCCGCAGTGGGGCGCCAAGGTCACGTTCTCTGGTGTGAGGGTTCTCCCAGGCTAACCTCCAGAGACCCACTGACCCTCCACTCCCTGGGGCGTGGGCTCCGTGCCCCTGCAGGACCAGGCCGGCCTGTACTCACCCCGAAGCACATCAGGAGCAAGTCCTGACTGTAGCAGAATCCAGCCCCTGCGTTCCCGCCACGCTGCCTGGTCCCATGAGCGCGGGAGGAAGGGTGCAAACACAGAGTGCGGTTAG
>NW_011473846.1:4988-5931 GCF_000754665.1 Bison bison bison
GAGCAGGGAGGTGATAGAATTGCATCTGCATTTTAAAAAGGTCATCTTGCTCCACATCACTCATGATTGGACAGACTCAACTCCAAACTACAACGAGGTTCCACTTCACATTAGTCAGAATGGTCCTCATGGAAAAGTGTGTAGATAACAAATGCTGGAGAGGATGTGGAGAAAAGGGAACTCGCCTCCACCGTTAGTAGGAATGTGAGTTGGTAGAGCCACTATGGAAAAGAGTATGGAGGTTCCTGAAGGAACTAAAACTAGAAGTACCATATGATTCAGCAGTCCCACTCCCAGGCATATATCCACCAAAATTATAACTGAACAAGATACATGCACCGTCTGTGCACATATATCTGTGTGTGCGCGCGGGTGCGCGCGAGCTCGGGGGTTCGCAGGCGAGGATGGGGGTGGGGTGGGGTGGGGCTGGGGCTGGGGCTGGGGCTGGAGCTGGTGCAGCCCCCTGGGATTGCCTGAGGCACGCCAAGGAGCCCCAGACGGAGACCCGCGGGACTGTCGTCTGGTTTCCTGGAAGCCAAATGCGGAGGGCCTCGCGGGCCGCGCGGAGGCAACCCAGGTCTGCAGCGGGAGTCAGTGCCCTGGCCACCCAGCCCCAGGAGGGGCTGGGGCTGCGGGAGCCCAAGAGTTGGGACGTGGGGCGGGGGCTAAAGGAGAGGGAAGGCAAAGAGCCTACAGCACCCGGTATGCCCAGGCGGTCTCCCACCCAAGTACTAACCAGGCCCGACCCTGCTTAGCTTCGGAGATCAGATGAGATAGGGCGCGTTCAGGGCGCTATCGCCTTAGACAGAGGCTGCTGCCACCGGGCGCCCTAAGAGCCCTGCGCTGCACCTCCCTTTCGCTCTGACCTGCCGGTCAGCCATTCCGTCTACAAGTGATTTTACTCTCTCCCCTTTCTCTCCCTGCTTTCTGAGAGTCTCTCTCC
>NW_011473846.1:9805-10545 GCF_000754665.1 Bison bison bison
CATATGAACAAAGCTCATTCTGCTTCTACAAAAGTTAACACCTCTTCAGGGAATTTAAAATGGATTTAAAATGGCCATAAACCAAAGAGTTTGGGCTATGAGAGGTCCAAGATGGCCACTTGGCTTTTCCTGGCTCCCTGACAAACCTCATTTTTATTTGATAATGCCTTTCCTGGCTTCAGGATTAATATCTCAGAATAGAAAAAAAAAATGGTTAAAAGGTGCTTTCCACAATCTCCAGTGATCAGGGCACCCACTTTGCTGGACAGGTCATACAGACGTTCACAAATACTTCATGAGTCTCTTCAAGACTATTGCTTTCACTGATGTCCTTGGTCATTGGGCAAGGACAGCAGAACAAAGGGATCAATTGCATGGGATGGAGTAGACTGCTAAATATGACCACAATTTTCACGACTTTTTGTCTGACATATTGTTGACTTTTACTCTGTGTTTTCAGATATAAAGAAGCATTTCTCCTCGAGTTACTGATCGTTTAAAACAATCTAGTGATTTACTCCTATGGGTAAAATTATACCTTTTTTCTCTCTGCCTCATCCCTCCAGAAACTGGAGACACTTGGGTTCTGAACAGCCTTATCAGGTAAATAAAAAGACTGTCTCCCGACATATACAGAAATCTCAACGTATACTGGGGAGCTCTAAAAGAAAAATCCACCTAACTGATGTCAGGCCTATGGCATCTATTATGTTTCACTGAATATTAAGTTCCAGGTTTTT
>NW_011473847.1:0-1511 GCF_000754665.1 Bison bison bison
CATCCATGGAATTTTCCAGGCAGTAGTACTGGAGTGGGTTGCCATTTTATTCTCCAGGGGATCTTCCTGACCCAGGGATCGAAGCCACATCTCCGGTGTCTCCTGCATTGCAGGCAGATTCTTTACAACTGAGCCACCTGGGAAGTTCCTTGTTAAAACTTTATAAAGCTCTATATAGTCTAGAAAATGATCTCATATTTTAAAGTAATGTAAAGTCCAAAGCCAGATTGTTTCCCCCACTGGATCATTTCTATAAACAAACAATAAAAGACGGAGACATAACTATCCTCCAACCTACACCACATTTTAAAGAAAATAAAAGGAGAGGGAACATCACTTCTGCAACACAATGATAGACAGGCTTCTCTGTCATGGAATTTTCCAAGCAAGAATACTGGAGTGGGTTGCCATTTCCTCCTCCAGGGAATTTTCCCAACCCAGGAATGGAACCCATGTCTCTTGCGTCCCCTGAATTGCAGGCAGATTCTTTACCATCAGAGCCAACGGGAAAGATTCATTGAGATTAAGGAACTTTCAAGAAAGACTGAAACTAAAAGGGACATTGGAAAGGCCCTTTGTAAATTTGGGTAGCTCACACAAGGCTTTCTCTCAGGGATTTTGAAGGCTTAAATACATTTTGTCTATGATTGCAACTTGTCTCCCATGAGGCAGCCATATTTACAGTCATTAGAGCACACGCTGCTTGCATTAGGGTCCTATTGCTTCTGTAATAAATGATCACAAACTTTATGGCTTGAAACAGCACAAGTTTGCTGTCTCATCGTTTTGTATAGCAAAAGTCTGAATTTGCTTGAAAGGTCTCTCTGCTTCTAATTTCATAAGACTAAAAGCAAGGCATTAGGCCCTGGGAAGAATCCTAGCTCATTTGACTTGCTGGTAGAATTAAGTGGTCTTTTGTTTGTTGTCGGACTAAGGTTTCTGCTTCCTTTCTGACTATCAACTGGGGCCCACTCTTCACTTGGGGGCCTCCCTCTAGACCTCACAGAAGGTTGGCCCTCCACTGCAGAACCAGAAATGGAGGGTGGAATCCTTCTCGTGTTTGGAATCTCTCTGACTTCCCTTTCCCCCACATCTCTCTTCTGCCTTCTCTTCCACTGCATCTCTTTGACTCTAGCCAGAGAAAATTCTGTGCTATAATAGCCCATGTGATTAGGCTGTGTCCAACTAGATAATCCATGATTTCTCTTTATTTTATGGTCCTTAACCTTAGTCGTTGTTGTTCAGTCACCAAGTCACGTCCAACTCTGTGATTCACGGACTGTAGCACTCCAGGCTTTCCTGTCCTTTGCCATTTCCCAGGATTTGCTCAAACTCACGTCCATTAAATCAGTGATTTTATCCAACCACCTCATCCTCTGTCATCCCCTTCTCCTCCTGCCTTCAATCTTTCCCAGCACCAGAATCTTTTCCAGTGAGTCAGCTCTTCACGTCAGGTAGCCAAAGTATTGGAGTTTCAGCTTCAGCATCAGTCCTTCCAATGAATATTCAGG
>NW_011473848.1:0-816 GCF_000754665.1 Bison bison bison
CTGTTCTTCTTTAAAATTAAGTTGTTTTTTTTCCTCTGTAAACTATTTCATAGTAATAGAAGACAAGTGGGCAGCGTCTACCTTTTCTCTACATAACCCTCCTATATTTTCTTGTACCCTACAACTATATTATCCTTTACTGTTCTCTTCTCCAGGCAGAGTAGCCATAATTGTGTTAAGGCTGAGTCTCCATCTTGTTGATAATTTGGGTACATTTTCAGGAGAGTCCGTCCAGTTTTTCCAAGTGTTAAATCAAATAGAATGCTAATTCCAAAAAGCAAATAACTAAAAATCCACTTTATAGTGATAAGAGATATCTAACTAAGAGGATGAGAACCTGCATTTCAATGAAACACCAGGAATGCCTTTGTTTTTTCCAATCCTCTATTCAGGACTACACAAATGAAATGTCTTTTATTTTTTCCTTATTAATTCCAGCCTGAAAATGAGAGTGTTCAGGGGTTAAAAAAACAGTAATGAATTAACCACAGTATACAACATCTAGCTCTTTATCAATGCCACTGCTCTTCATGGCCAGATGTCATGTGAAGACAAGATTAATATTAAGTAATTTCTACAAGCTGATTATCTCCTTACACGTGGCTTTTCACAAAGAAGTCTGTTAACCAACCCAAAGATTTTGACAAAAGTGTTTCCAATTAATTGATATTATACTCTACTTTTTCTCAAGACTTTTCTCCTCAGGTTTATACTCTGTGATCACAATGAAGAACAATGTCCTAGCATTTTTTTTGATCACAGAGTGTAAACCTGAAAAGTGAACCTGAAAAGAAAAGGACCAAAAAAGTGAGGAGG
>NW_011473849.1:0-576 GCF_000754665.1 Bison bison bison
GGTGATGGACAGGGAAGCCTGGTGTGCTGTAATCCATGGGATCACAAAGAATTGGACACGGCTGAGAGACTGAACTAAGATGAGACTTTGGACTAAGAGTTTAGTTAATGCTGGAAAAGTTTAAGACTTTTGGGGCTATTGAATGGAATGAAATGTACTTTGTATATGAGAGGGATATGAATTTTGAGGGTCCAAGGATAGAGTTCTATAGACTAAATGTTTGTGTCCCCTCCCCCAGGATTCATATGTTGAAATCTAATCCCCAATGTGATGGTATTAGGAGTGAGGCCTTTGAGAAGTGATGAGGTCGTGAGGGTGGAGTTCTCATGAAAGGGATTAGTGCCCTTATCAAGAAACCCCACAGAACTCCCTCAACATTTCTGCCAGATGAAGTCACATGTAGAACATGGCCATCTATCCACCAGGAAGACATCTGTGAACCTCACTAGACACCAAACTGTTGGTGCCTTGATCTTGGATTTCCTAGCTTACAGAACTGAGATGTTGCTGTTTAAGCCACTCAATCTATGGTATTTCTGTTACAAGAAAGACAGTGTACTTGGATGTTTTGTATTA
>NW_011473850.1:0-777 GCF_000754665.1 Bison bison bison
CTGTCTTTTCACCTTGCTTATAGTTTCCTTTGTTGTGCAGAAGCTTTTAAGTTTAATTAGGTCCCATTTGTTTATTTTTGCTTTTATTTCCAATATTCTGGGAGGTGGGTCATAGAGGATCCTGCTGTGGTTTATGTCGGAGAGTGTTTTGCCTATGTTCTCCTCCAGTTTTATAGTTTCTGTTCTTACGTTTAGATCTTTAATCCATTTTGAGTTTATTTTTGTGTATGGTGTTAGAAAGTGTTCTAGTTTCATTCTTTGACAAGTGGTTGACCAGTTTTCCCAGCAGCACTTGTTAAAGAGATTGTCTTTAATCCATTGTATATTCTTGCCTCCTTTGTCAAAGGTAAGGTGTCCATATGTGCGTGGACTTAACTCTGGGCTTTCTATTTTGTTCCATTGATCTATATTTTTGTCCTTGTGCCAGTACCATAGTGTCTTGATGACTGTGGCTTTGTAGTAGAGCCTGAAGTCAGGTAGGTTGATTCCTCCAGTTCCATTCTTCTTTCTCAACATAGCTTTGGCTATTTGAATTTTTTTGTATTTCCATACAAATTGTGAAATTATTTGTTCTAGCTCTGTGAAGAATACCATTGGTAGCTTGATAGGGATTGCATTGAATCTATAAATTGCTTTGGGTAGTATACTCATTTTCACTATATTGATTCTTCCAATCCATGAACATGGTATATTTCTCCATCTATTAGTGTCCTCTTTGATTTCTTTCACCAGTGTTTTATAGTTTTCTATATATAGGTCTTTAGTTTCTTTAGGTAG
>NW_011473850.1:877-1262 GCF_000754665.1 Bison bison bison
ATCTTAATGGTGAAAGTGGGCACCCTTGTCTTGTTCCTGACTTTAGAGGAAATGCTTTCAATGTTTCACCATTGAGGATAATGTTTGCTATGGGTTTGTCATATATAGCTTTTATTATGTTGAGGTATGTTCCTTCTATTCCTGCTTTCTGGAGAGTTTTTATCATAAATGGATGTTGAATTTTGTCAAAGGCTTTCTCTGCATCTGTTGAGATAATCATATGGGTTTTATTTTTATTTGTTAATGTGGTGTATTACATTGATTGATTTGTGGATATTGAAAAATCCTTGCATCCCTGGGATAAAGCCCACTTGGTCATGGTGTACGATCTTTTTAATGTGTTGTTGGATTCTGATTGCTAGAATTTTGTTAAGGATTTTTGCAT
>NW_011473850.1:5091-5781 GCF_000754665.1 Bison bison bison
TTATAAAGAAAATATAGGTACAAAATTGATAACAAATACCAAAAAGCATAAATTAAAAATCTAGAGTAGTTTTGGAATTTCAGATATACAATGTTATATAAAAGAAGAAGAGAAAGAAAGAGAGTGAAAAAAAGTCACAAAAATTATTAAAAAAAATATAGGTACAAAATTGATAACAAATACCAAAAAGCTAAATTAAAAATTTAGAGTAGAGTTTGGAATTTCAAAAATACAATGTTAAAGAAAAGCAGGGGAAAGAAAACAAGGTCACAAAAATTATAAAAAATATATATATGAAGTTTGCTTTAAAAAAATAGGGTCTTTTTTTGCAAAGTAATAGTAGGGTATAAAAGTGAAAATTAAAGGAATAATAGAGGACTTAAAATTTTTTAAAAATTAAAAAAAAAGAAAGAAGAAAAGAATGATCGTAAAAGTAGTAAAAGTATATCTAGGACTTTCTCCGCTTCTGTTGTGAGTATTTTGGGGTGAGTTCACTTTCGGCTAGTTCCTTGGTCCGACTTATATTTCTCAAGATCTATAGGCCCCTTCCTATATAGTCGGTACTAACCACAGTGTTTAATCTATTGCCTGTAGCTTCCAAGGCGGTTCCCTCTGTTATAGCTTCTGTTTGCTGGTCTCTTCAGTGTCTGGTTTCTGCCCTGACACAAAGGGGACGGTGGTGGACACTTT
>NW_011473851.1:0-696 GCF_000754665.1 Bison bison bison
GAGACAGGGATCAAGACCATCCCCATGGAAAAGAAATGCAAAAAAGCAAAATAGCTGTCTGGGGAGGCCTTACAAATAGCTGTGAAAAGAAGAGAAGTGAAAAGCAAAGGAGAAAAGGAAAGATATAAGCATCTGAATGCAGAGTTTCAAAGAATAGCAAGAAGAGATAAGAAAGCCTTCCTCAGCGATCAATGCAAAGAAATAGAGGAAAACAACAGAATGGGAAAGACTAGAGATCTCTTCAAGAAAATTAGAGATACCAAGGGAACATTTCATGCAAAGATGGTCACAACAAAGGACAGAAATGGTATGGACCTAACAGAAGCAGAAGATATTAAGAAGAGGTGGTAAGAATACAGGGAACAACTGTACAAAAAAGATCTTCACGACCAAGATAATCACGATAGTGTGATCACTCACCTAGAGCCAGACCTCCTGGAATGTGAAGTCAAGTGGGCCTTAGAAAGCGTCACTACGAACAAAGCTAGTGGAGGTGATGGAATTCCAATTGAGCTATTTCAAATCCTGAAAGATGATGCTGTGAAAGTGCTGCACTCAATATGCCAGCAAATTTGGAAAACTCAGTAGTGGCCACAGGACTAAAAAGGTCAGTTTTCATTCCAATCCCAAAGAAAGTCAATGCAAAGAATGCTCGAACTACTGCACAATTGCACTCATCTCACACACTAGTAAAGT
>NW_011473852.1:0-1125 GCF_000754665.1 Bison bison bison
GTCCATTGAGTCGATGATGCCATCCAACCATCTCATCTTCTGTCATCCCCTTCTCCTCCCACCTTTAGTCTTTCCCAGCATCAGGGTCTTTTCCAATGAGTAGATTCTTCTCAGCCAAAGTACTGGAGTTTCAGCTTCAGCATCAGTCCTTCCAATGAATATTCAGGACTGATTTCCTTTAGGATGGACTGGTTGAATCTCCTTGCAGTCCAAGGTGGAGTACATCATGCAAAATGCCGGGCTTAATGAGCCAAAAGCCAGAATCAATACTGCAGAGAGAAATGTCAATAACCTCATACACGCATACGACACCACCCTTACAGCAGAAAGCAAAGAGGAACTAAAGAGCCTCTTGATGAAGGTGAAAGATGAGAGGGAAAAAACTGGCTTAAAACTCAACATTCAATAAACTAAGATCATAGCATCCAGTCCCGTCACTTCAGGACAAATAAATGGGGAAACAATGAAAACCGTAACAGACTTTAATTTATTGTTTTCCAAATTCACTGCAGATGTTGACTGCAGCCATGAAATTAAAAGATGCTTGCTCCTTAGAAGAAAAGCTATGACAAACCTAGACAGCATATTAAAAAGCAGAGACATTACTCTGCCAGTAAAGGTCCATATAGTCAAAGCAATGGTTTTTCTAGTAATCATGAATGGATGTGAGAGTTGGACCATAAAGAAGGCTGCACACCAAAGAACTGATGCTTTTGAACTGTTGTGTTGGAGAAGACTCTTGGGAATCCCTTGGACTGCAAGGAGATGAAACCAGTCAATCTTAAAGGAAATCTACCCTGAATATTCATCGGAATGACTGATGAAGCTCCATTACTGGCCATCTCATGCAAAGAGCTGACTCACTGGAAAAGAACATGATGCTTGGAAAGATTGAAGGCAAAAGGAAAAGGAGGCAGAAGATGAGATGATTAGATATTGTCACCAAGTCAATGGACATGAATTTGAGTGAACTCTGGGAGATAGTGGAGGACAGAGGAGACTGGAGTTTGCAGTCCATGTGATCGCAAAGAAATGGACACAACTTAGTGACTGAGCAGGAAGAGCAAATGCTGACAAGGATAAGGAACAATTGAGACACTGTACCATTGCTGGTGGAAGAATGGA
>NW_011473853.1:0-740 GCF_000754665.1 Bison bison bison
GACATCAGGCACCCAGAAAAAGCAAACCAACTCTCGAAAGGAGTTAGGAAAAAATATAAAGACAAAAAAAGAGATAAAAGAGGGAGGGACGGAGTTCCGTCCGGGAAGGGAATCTTAAAAAGAGAGAAGTTTCCAAACACCAGGAAACCTTCTCACTGCCGAATATGTGCCGAGCTTTGGAAGCACAGAGGGCAACACAACAGGGAGAAAAAATAAATAAACAATTAAAACTCACAGATTGCGAGCCCTACGGTAATTCCCCCAGCAGAGAAGCAGCGCAGATGCCTGCATCCGCCATTAGCAAGCGGGGGCTGGACAGGGAGGCGCAGCGCGGGCTGCATCGCTGAGAGTAAGAATCTGGCCTGAATACCCTGAGCGCTATCTGAGCGAAATAATTTGGGGTAGCAAACCAGACTGTGGGATATCTACCACGCGAAAAGTAGCCCTAACCTAAGACACCGCCAGGCCCGCGCACAGAACAAAGGACTGAACAGAGACAGCCAGCTGCAGACCTTCCCCCTCCGGTGACAGGCAGCCAGAGCCAGAAGGGAGCAATCACAGCCCCAGAAAGACATTATCTACAAAACTGTAAGCAGGCTTCTTTGCTAACTAAAACTTATTGGGGGTCTGGACGGTCAACATCTGCCTGAGAAGGTGCGCCGGTTTTACACCCAGATAACCCAGTGGCGGGGAGGCGATAAGTCGCAGCATTGGCGCTCACCAAACACCTCATCACCTGA
>NW_011473853.1:5087-5438 GCF_000754665.1 Bison bison bison
AAAATCAACAAAACCAAAAGCTGGTTCTTTGAAAGGATAAATAAAATTGACAAACCATTAGCCGGACTCATCAAGAAACAAAGGGAGAAAAACCAAATCAATAAAATTAGAAACAAAAATGGAGAGATCACAACAGACAACACAGAAATACAGAGGATCATAAGAGACTACTATCAACAATTATATGCCAATAAAATGGACAACGTGGACAAAATGGACAAATTCTTAGAAAAGTACAACTTTCCAAAACTCGACCAGGAAGAAACAGAAAAACTTAACAGACCCATCACAAGCACGGAAATTGAAACTGTAATCAAAAATCTTCCAGCAAACAAAAGCCCAGGACCAGAC
>NW_011473854.1:0-512 GCF_000754665.1 Bison bison bison
TTGTTTTGGGTTTGAATTTATACATCCTTTTTGTGTTTCCTGTCTAGAGAATATCCTTTAGTATTTGTTGGAGAGCTGGTTTGGTGGTGCTGAATTCTCTCAGCTTTTGCTTGTCTGTAAAGCTTTTGATTTCTCCTTCATATTTGAATGAGATCCTTGCTGGGCGCAATAATCTTGGCTGTAGGTTATTTTCTTTCATCACTTTAAGTATGTCTTGCCATTCCCTCCTGGCTTGAAGAGTTTCTATTGAAAGATCAGCTGTTATCCTTAAGGGAATTCCCTTGTGTGTTATTTGTTGTTTTTCCCTTGCTGCTTTTAATATTTGTTCTTTGTGTTTGATCTTTGTTAATTTGATTAATATGTGTCTTGGGGTGTTTTGCCTTGGGTTTATCCTGTTTGGGACCCTCTGGGTTTCTTGGACTTGACTGATTATTTCCTTCCCCATTTTAGGAAGTTTTCAACTATTATCTCCTCAAGTATTTCTCATCGTCTTTCTTTTTGTCTTCTTCTGG
>NW_011473855.1:0-588 GCF_000754665.1 Bison bison bison
TTATAGCAAGCTGATCTGAATTCTGTTGAATTTTAAATTTGGACTCATGTTCATAGTCAAAAATAATTAGTTTAAAATTTATGAAACAAATTTTTTATTTTCATAGAAAATATAGTCAGGTCCTACCTAGCATAAAATCCTAGTCTTGGCAACTGTCATAATGCAAAAATACTCAATTTGAGATATTGGAGGAAATAGAAGATTTCATAAAACCTTACATTTATTCCTAAACACAACTGTAACAGGTAAAGACATGGCAACTCAAAGAAAGATCATATTTAAATTTCAATGTGCAAATATGAAACAAGTTCATTAAATTTATTATTGTTCTCCATTACATATATGAATTCAATTCTGCCTTCAGTTTGAATAATTTATATGTGAATATGTTTATCAAATGTATTTCACCTGTGTTCATAACATATACACATGTATAAGCATACCATCTTTGTTTTAAGCTATGTTTCTATTTCCTTGTTTGGTTAAAGAGAATTAAATATAGGGTCTCCCTATTTTAGGGGAAATTCTTGATGTTCATGTTATTCTAAAATGAAAGTAATATAAAACACTAAACAAAAACAACAACAA
>NW_011473856.1:0-628 GCF_000754665.1 Bison bison bison
GCCAAACCTTAAAATAATTACTCTTAGAGAAAATAAGTCTTTGTTGATAAGTCCTTGTCAAGAGTCATAAAATGTTAGTAGGCCTTCTTGCCAGAAGATGATGTAAACACCTAAACCATTTGTATACGATACATTTGCAGGAAAGAAACCCTGGTTTTTGATAAGAATCAAAGACTGCTGACTTTGCATCCCCTATTGTCCTCTGTGTGTAACTTAGGGTATAAAAACCCCTGTTGAAAATAAAGCTACGGGCCTTGCTCACCAGCGCTTGGTCTCCCCATGTCATTCTTCCCTTTAACTTCCAGCTGAGTCTCCATCTGGAGCGCGGAACCCACATGCTTACTAATTATGCCTGGGCCTCTAAGACCCACTCGATAAGGTGTCTAGGGTGGGGAACCTTCCGCTATTCGAGAGGGCGCCTGCGGCCTACATAAGTGGTGCAAACTTCTTGTCTTGAAGTTTTATTGGTCTCCCGCATAAACCAAGCTACTCAGCCTCTTTTCTCCACTGAATTTTCCTACTGAGCTATCCTCATTCTGATCTTTATATCTCTAATTAGCATATAAATAGTCGCCTAGGCCGTCTCTCCTTCGAATACCCTGGATCAGCTGGGGATGGTCCCTGGCAG
>NW_011473857.1:0-980 GCF_000754665.1 Bison bison bison
GTAAAAGAATGAAACTAGACCACTTTATAACACCATACACAAAAATAAACTCAAAATGGATTAAAGATCTAAATGTAAGACCAGAAACTATAAAACTCCTAGAGGAGAACATAGGCAAAACACTCTCCGACATACATCACAGCAGGATCCTCTATGACCCACCTCCCAGAATATTGGAAATAAAAGCAAAAATAAACAAATGGGACCTAATTAACCTTAAAAGCTTCTGCACATCAAAGGAAACTATTAGCAAGGTGAAAAGACAGCCTTCAGAATGGGAGAAAATAATAGCAAATGAAACAACCGACAAACAACTAATCTCAAAAATACACAAGCAACTCCTACAGCTCAACTCCAGAAAAATAAACGACCCAATCAAAAAATGGGCCAAAGAACTAAATAGACATTTCTCCAAAGAAGACATACAGATGGCTAACAAACACATGAAAAGATGCTCAACATCACTCATTATCGGAGAAATACACATTACATTTCTAGAAATTATTCATCTTGTATAACTGAAAATCTGTGTCCTTTGACAATCACTTCCACATTATGCCTCCTCCCAGGCCCTGGCAATCACCATCCTATCCTGCTTCTATCAGTTTGCCTGTTTTAGATTCCTCATTTAAGTGGTATCATGTATTTGTTATTCTGTGTCTGGCTTATTTCACTTAGCACAATGTCTTCTAGGTCATCTCTGTTATTGCAAATGAAAAAGTTTCCTTCTTTTTAAGGTTGAATAATACTCCATTATGGGCTTCCCAGTTAGCTCAGTGGTAAATAATCCACCTGCCAATGCAGGACACACAGGAGACTCAATCGATCCCTGGATTGGAAGATCCCCTGGAGGAGGAATAGCAACCCGCTCTAGTATTCTTGCCTGGAAATCCCATGGTCAGAGGAGCTTAGCAGGCTACCTTCCATGGGGTCAAAAAGGTCAGATACAACTGAGTGACTGAGGACACACACACACAGCA
>NW_011473858.1:0-957 GCF_000754665.1 Bison bison bison
ACAGAAATACAAAGGATCATAAGAGACTATTATAAGCATATGCCCATAAAATGGACAACACGTACAAATTCTTAGAAAAGTACAACTTTCCAAAACTGAACCAGGAAGAAACAGAAAATCTTAACAGATCCATCACAAACATGGAAATTGAAACTGTAATCAGAAATCTTCCAACAAGCAAAAGCCCAGGACCAGATGGCTTCACAGCAGAATTGTACCAAAAATTTACAGAAGAGCTAACACCTATCCTACTCAAACTCTTCCAGAAAATTGCAGAAGAAGGTAAACTTCCAAACTCATTCTATGAGACCACCATCACCCTAATACCAAAACTTGACAGTTCGGTTCAGATCAGCCACTCAGTCATGTCCGACTGTGTGCAACCCCATGAACTGCAGCACACCAGGCCTCCCTGTCCATCACCAACTCCTGGAGTTCACCCAAACTCTTGTCCATGGAGTCGGTGATGCCATCTAGCCATCTCATCCTCTGTTGTCCTCTTGTCCTCCTGAACCCAATCCCTTCCAGCATCAGAGTCTTTTCCAACGAGTCAACTCTTCACATGAAGTGGCCAAAGTACTGGAGTTTCAGCTTTAGCATCAGTCCTTCCAAAGAACACCCAGGACTGATCTCCTTTAGGATGGACTGGTTTGATCTCCTTGCAGTCCAAGGGACCCTCAAGAATCTTCTCCAACACCACAGTTCAAAAGCATCAATTCTTTGGCACTCAGCTTTCTTCACAGTCCAACTCTCACACCCATACATGACCACCGGAAAAACCATAGCCTTGACTAGATGGACATTTGTTGGCAAAGTAATGTTTCTGCTTTTTAATATGCTATCTAGGTTGGTCATAACTTCCTTCCAAGGAGTAAGCGTCTTTTAATTTCATGGCTGCAATCACCATCTGCAGTGATTGTGGAGCCCCCCAAAATAAAGTCTGACACTGTTTCCACT
>NW_011473859.1:0-729 GCF_000754665.1 Bison bison bison
ATCAGCAGATGAATGGATAAGAAAGCAGTGGTACATATACACAGTGGAATATTACTCAGCCATGAAAAAGAATACACTTGAATCAGTTCTAATGAGGTGGATGAAACTGGAGCCGATTATACAGAGTGAAGTAAGTCAGAATGAAAAACACCAATACAGTATACTAACGCATATACATGGAATTTAGAAAGATGGTAATGCTAACCCTGTATGCGAGACCGCAAAAGAGACACAGATGTACAGAACAGTCTTTTGGACTCTGTGGGAGAAGGCGAGGGTGGGATGATCTGAGAGAATAGCATTGAAACATGTACATTATCATATGTGAATCAGATCGCCAGTCCAGGTTTGATGCATGAGACAGGGTGCTCAGGGCTGGTGCACTGGGATGACCCAGAGGGATGGGATGGGGAGGGAGGTGGGAGCGAGGGTTCAGGATGGGGAAGACGTGTACACGCGTGGCGGATTCATGTCAAGTATGGCAAAAACCACTACAGCATTGTAAAGTAATTAGCCTCCAATGAACTCCAGAAAGCAGGAATAGAAGGAACATACCTCAACATAATAAAAGCTATATATGACAAACCCACAGCAAACATTATCCTCAATGGTGAAAAATTGAAAGCGTTTCCTCTAAAGTCAGGAACAAGACGAGGGTGCCCACTTTCACCATTACTGTTCAACATAGTTTTGGAAGTTTTGGCCACAGTCAATCAGAGCAGAAAAGAA
>NW_011473859.1:4391-5302 GCF_000754665.1 Bison bison bison
TGGTGGCCCTGGGTGAGCCTTGACATCACAAAGTCCCATCCTGACACCTCTAGCGGAGGGTGGGGAGCAATTCAGATGTTTTGGTGGGAGAAATGGGGCATTTGTAATTCCCCTAAAGAGGCCTGCAAACTCCCTGCCATCCTCATCTCTTTTAGTCAACTCTGATGGGGTCACATGGCAGGGAGAGTGTGTCTCCTCCAAACCTTGTCTATTATATCTATTTATGACTGTAAAAGTGTAAGGGAATTAAAAAAAAATCTGAAAAAGATACAGCTTAAGCAGCCCCAGTTAACATAAGTTTATTTTCTTTGTTCCATAGTCTCAAAATAACTGACAATTAAGAATGAATTTCATTTAAAACCTATTTTTCAAATTCAGCAAATACTTTGTGTTCAAATATAAGACGATTTTGTTCTTCTCAAGCTAAAAAAAGTTTGTTCCTTGCAGTGAATACTTGTTTCACTGATTTAGACGTAAATAAAAGCACATCGTGCGTCTTCTGACAATTTTTGTGGTATCACCGTGTATTTAGAATCAACTGTTTGAATGTGGGGTGCCTATTAGTACATTCCCTCGGGGACTGCAGGCTGTGCAGGAAGTGATCTCAAGGTCTTGCAAACCATTAAGGATGCTCTGGGGAAGGGAGCAGTGGTAACCATGGCAGCCTGTGTTGGTGACAATTGTTGAACAGGGTCTTCTCTTAATGAACTCCCTCATAGAAGACAATGAATTGTTAACAATAAGTGCTAAAACTGTGGCCGTGTGAATTTATATATATATATATTTATATATACATACACATACACACATATGTGTATGTGTTGGATATATATATATATACACACACACACATGTGCGTTTATATATATTTATATACACAAACATGTGTGTGTGCATTTGTATATATGTAC
>NW_011473860.1:0-521 GCF_000754665.1 Bison bison bison
TCTTAATGAAAGTCAAAGAGGAGAGTGAAAAAGTTGGCTTCAAGCTCAACATTCAGAAAACGAAGATCATGGCATCTGGTCCCATCACTTCATGGCAAATAGATGGGTAAACAGTGGAAACAGTGTCAGACTTTATTTTTGGGGGCTCCAAAATCACTGCAGATGGTGACTGCAGCCATGAAATTAAAAGACACTTACTCCTTGGAAGGAAAGTTATGACCAACCTAGATAGCATATTCAAAAGCAGAGACATTACTTTGCCAACAAAGGTCCGTCTAGTCAAGGCTATGGTTTTTCCTGTGGTCATGTATGGATGTGAGAGTTGGACTGTGAAGAAAGCTGAACGCCAGAGAATTGATGCTTTTGAACTGTGGTGTTGGAGAAGACTCTTGAGAGTCCCTTGGACTGCAAGGAGATCCAACCAGTCCATTCTGAAGGAGATCAGCCCTGGGATTTCTTTGGAAGGAATGATGCTAAAGCTGAAACTCCAGTCCTTTGGCCACCTCATGCGAAGAGCTGAC
>NW_011473861.1:0-541 GCF_000754665.1 Bison bison bison
CCTGGTTGGGGAACTAAGATCCCACATGTCTCACAAACAAAAAACCAAAACAGAAAACAGAAGCAATATTGCAACAAATTCAATAAAGACTTTAAAAATGATCCACATCAAAAAAAAAAAAAAATGTTTAGGAAGAGAATCCTCTCCCCTGGCCGTGGTGTGTGGGCAGGGGTTGGTGCGGACTCCTGGCTTGGCCGCACTGGGCCGCACTTGTATAGTTTAAAAAAAAAAAAAAAAAATGTTTAAAAAAAATCAGTTGACCAGAAATGTAAGGATTTTTACTTAGACTCTTGAAACTGTCCTATTGATTTATAAATCTATTCTTTTTCATTGTCGTTTCTTTTTTTATTTAAGAAATTTAGATATAACTTATACACAGTAATACACATCCTCTGGAGTGTACCTTTCTGTCAGTCCTGACACACACCGTTGTACATCTTACCACCAGGACCAGGATACACAACAACTCCATTACCTCCTCACAAGCTTCTCTGCTGTCAACCCCTCTCCCTCCTCCTCAACTCCAGATCTGTTTTCTGTC
>NW_011473862.1:0-652 GCF_000754665.1 Bison bison bison
CTGATCTGATCTGATCTGAAGACTCTGGACTGCAGAGTTTATATGGGGGTGGGGGTGGGGATGGAGAACAAGGTAAAATTGGGCATGAGTGACAGGTACAGCTAGCTGCTTGGGGTGCTTTCTGGGACGGGCATTGTGTCACTCAGGTAAGCGGCAGGATGGGGTGCGGTGAGCAGAGGGAAAAAGGAATTTAGAAAAACAGGAACCAGTTTAACTTTGCCACAGCACAATTTGCCCTAGGTTCAGACTGAGCCATCCGGAAATGGGCAGACGTGGTAAACGTAGAATGTTCTAGAAAAGCATCTCTAGGCTCCTGCAGATAAGCTACCATGAGCTGTTAAAGGAAACCTCGGGTGGCTCTGGAAGGATGATTTGCTCAACTCGGAATACTTGCAGGCTTGAAAATTAAAACAGCAAGGTTTGGCTCCCTCCTGCAGCAGCCAGCATTTTCCCAGCTGCTACTGCCCCCTGCTGGTCGAATCAGGATATGGCAGTCTCTGTGCAACTCTGGCTCCAGCTCAGGGCTCCACTTTGCATTCCCTGCGCACAGAAGGTGAGTCAGTCACATTTCCTCTGCCCTTTACTGGGGTGGCCAAGTACTGCATCAGCGAAGGCATAAACAACCAGGCCCACGTGAACAGTGAAGAACTCA
>NW_011473863.1:0-755 GCF_000754665.1 Bison bison bison
GAAATAGAGGACAATCTCAGAGACCTCCAGGACAATATAAACACTACAACATTCGAATCATAGGGGTCCCAGAAGAAGAAGAACAAAAGAAAGAGTGGAGAAATACTTGAGGAGATAATAATTGAAAACTTCCCTAAAATGGGGAAGGAAATAATCACTCAAGTCCAAGAAACCCAGAGAGTCCCAAACAGGATAAACCCAAGGCGAAACACCACAAGACACATATTAATCAAATTAACAAAGACCAAACACAAAGAACAAATATTAAAAGCAGCAAGGGAAAAACAACAAATAACACACAAGGGAATTCCCATAAGGATAACAGCTAATCTTTCAATAGAAACTCTTCAAGCCAGGAGGGAATGGCAAGATATACTTAAAGTGATGAAGGAAAATAACCTACAGCCCAGATTATTGTACCCACCAAGGATCTCATTCAAATATGAAGGAGAAATCAAAAGATTTACAGACATGCAAAAGCTGAGAGAATTCAGCACCACCAAACCAGGTCTCCAACAAATGCTAAAGGATATTCTCTAGACAGGAAACACAAAAAGGGTGTATAAATTCGAACCCAAAACAATGAAGTAAATGGCAATGGGATCATACTTATCAATAATTACCTTAAACATAAATGGGTTGAATGCCCCAACCAAAAGACAAAGACTGGCTGAACGGATACAAAAACAAGACCCCTACATATGTTGTCTACAAGAGACCCACCTCAAAACAGGGGACACATACAGACTGAAAGT
>NW_011473864.1:0-505 GCF_000754665.1 Bison bison bison
TAGCATCATTCCTTCCAAAGAAATCCCAGGGCTGATTTCCTTCAGAATGGACTGGTTGGATCTGCTTGCAGTCCAAGGGACTCTCAAGAGTCTTCTCCAACACCACAGTTCCAAGGCATCAAGTTCTTTGGCACTCAGCCTTCTTTACAGTCCAACTCTTACATCCATACATGACCACTGGAGAAACAATAGCCTTGACTAGACGGACCTTTGTTGGCAAAGTAATGTCTCTGCTTTTGAATATGCTATCTAGGTTGGTCATAACTTTCCTCCCAAGGAGTAAGCATCTTTTAATTTCATGGCTGCAGTCACTATCTGCAGTGATTTTGGAGCCCCCAAAAATAAAGTACTGACACTGTTTCCACTGTTTCCCCATCTATTTCCCATGAAGTGATGGGACTGGACGCCATGATCTTCATTTTCTGAATGTTAAGCTTTAAGCCAACCTTTTCACTCTCCACTTTCACTTTCATCAAGAGGCTTTTTAGTTCCTCTTCACTTTGCC
>NW_011473865.1:0-629 GCF_000754665.1 Bison bison bison
AGCAAGGGCACAAGGGCTCTTTTCTAAGAGCCTTTCAAGGGTCAGCCTGGGCTGAGGGGGGAGACCAGGGTCAAAGAATCAGAGGGAAGGGCAAAGAAGTGTGAGGGTTCTGGCCAGACAAAGCCTTGGGGCCTGGGGGTCTCCAGCCAGAGGTGAGCGTGGCCACTAACACACAGTACAGTTGTTAAACCTTGGTGTGTGGGTTCTAAGTCGCATCGGTGTTCGGTTTCTGATTGTGATGCATGCACTGTGGCTACCCAGGAGAGCATCTTAGCAGAAGCCTGGGGGAGAGACTAATTATAACTATTAAACTAAGCCATCAGAGTCTGCTCCATCGCCTATTACGGATAGTTTTGTGGCCTGACTGTTTAGCAGATGGAGGTTTCATCCTTGCAGGCTCTGGTATTTGTAACCCTCATAAGGTCTAAGATACTGGCACACAAATTTGTTTATCCAACAGATGCTGAACTAGAGCTGGATTTTCCAGCCTCTGTGCCAAGCTGGGAATGCAGAGACGAGTCCAGGTTCAGGCTCTTAGGGTGTCTGTTCTGGAGGGAGACGCTGAAGGGTAGGTTCAAGGGATGAGCAAAGGGAGGGTGCTGATTGGTAGAATGAGAGGAACAAAATAA
>NW_011473866.1:0-926 GCF_000754665.1 Bison bison bison
ATGGACAGGGAGGCCTGGCGTGCTGCAATTCACGGGGTCGCAAAGAGTCGGACACGACTGAGCGACTGAACTGACTGACTGAAGAGGTGACTGAACTAGCACCCCCTGGTGGTGGAGCACAGCCTGGGCGGAGCACGTGTCTCAGACGCATCCCTGAGGTAAGCACGACTTTTCCAAGACTTCAGCAGTCACAGCCTTGAGGACCCTCCTGCCAAGGGTGAGCACCGAGACCCACAGCTTGCTTTCCGGCCTGGATGGGAGAGGTAAGGAGAACGACTGATGGCTACCGGAGCTGCTGTTCCTGCCCGGAACTCTGCTGAATTGCATGAGCTCACAACAAGCCTTTGTTTCCTTTTCACTGGAACATAACCACGTGGAATTGGATTTTCAGTGATGACTGCAAGAGAACAAGCCTCCAGACCAGATGGACATTCTGGGGGTCTGCTGTTCACAGGATCTTGGAGCCCAAGACCACCCAGTTTAACAAACCTGAAGTTTCAAAACAATGCATGAAGCCCAACATGGTCATTCTTAAATCAGGCAATAAATTCTCAGCACAAAACATATCGCATTTGGTAAAGTATAAGTCTATGATTGCCAACAAGTGTTTCTTGGGAAGGACTCTCTTTTTTTCTTGTTGTTCTTATTTGTGTGTGTGTGTGTGTGTGTTAAAATATCCTTTCTTTTCAGAAGTAACAGTGATATAAATGGTAGCTTGAGGTAAGAGTTGGTTTTTGGTCTTTTTCCTTACATAGTAAAATAGTCTGATACTATGATGATGTCAGCATTTAAAAAAACATTTATCTATGAATCCTGAAATCTGAGATCACCAATAAACCAAACATCTTTGCTTTTCTAGAAACATGAAGGCCTAGAAAGCCAAGTGGCTGCTGACGGACGAAGCTGGGCTTCTAGCCGAGCCCCTA
>NW_011473867.1:0-695 GCF_000754665.1 Bison bison bison
ATGAACTGATGGGACCAGATGCCATGATCTTAGTTTTCTGAATGTTGAGTTTTAAGTCAAACTTTTTCACTCTCCTCTTTCACTTTCATCAAGAGGCTCTTTAGTTCCTCTTCACTTTCTGCCATAAGGGTGGTGTCATCTGCATATCTGAGGTTATTGATATTTCTCTTGGCAATCTTGATTCCAGCTTGTGCTTCATCCAGTCCAGCATTTCTCATGTACTCTGCACATAAGTTTAATAAGCAGAGTGACAGTATACAGCCTTGACGTACTCCTTTCCCCATGTGGAACCAGTCTGTTGTTCCATGTCCAGTTCTTACTGTTGCTTCCTGACCTGCATACAGATTTCTCAAGAGGCTGGTGAGGTGGTCTGGTATTCCCATCTCTTGAAGAATTTTCCAGTTTGCTGTGATTCACACAGTCAAAGGCTTTGGCATAGTCATAAAGCAGAAATAGACGTTTTTCTGGAATGCTCTTGTTTTTATTTTGTTGATCCAACAGATGTTGGCAATTCGATCTCTGGTTCCTCTGCCTTATCTAAATCCAGCTTGAACATCTGGACGTTTCTGGTTCATATATTGCTGAAGCCTGGCTTGGAGAATTTTGAGCATTACTTACTAGAATGTGAGATGAGTGCAATTATGCAGTAGTTTTAGCATTCTTTGGCATTACATTTCTTTGGGATTGAAATGAAA
>NW_011473868.1:0-515 GCF_000754665.1 Bison bison bison
CACAGTTCACTGCAAGTATGACGGTCACACAGGGTCTGCTTTAGAGAAAGTTTTAATGGCAGCAACAGCAGCGTTGTGTGGAGCCGTCTCTGACTGTCTTAATTGTAGTCTCTACGACCAGTATAAATCTTTAACTGCTGATGCCACAGCCTGAAATGGCTGTTTGATCAGAGAGAGGCATAATGGAGCCAAAACAATGCCAGGCAGTGCGTGTCGAATGCCAGGACTTGAGAAGACATGGTTATGAGTGTTATTTCTGACCCCAACATTTCACCAATGAGGCTCAAAAACATTAAGTGCTAGGCCCAGGATCACACAGCTAAGGAGCAGTAGTGTCAGGATAGGAACTGACTAGAGGGCCGGTCTTCCTCTCGCTGGGCCCAGACATCACGCCCCAACGGAGGCCCCTCCGGGGGCGGGTCATGGCTGGGAGGAACAAGCAGGCTTCAAAGCCAATGAAGAGAAGGTGGCAAGGTGGCTGTGTCCCTCTCGAGAGTTTGCAGACAGATGCCAAC
>NW_011473869.1:0-784 GCF_000754665.1 Bison bison bison
TCCACTGGAGAAGGGATAGGCTACCCACTCCAGTATTCTTGGGCTTCCCTTGTGGCTCAGCTGGTGATGGTGCTGGAGGTCATGGTCTTAGCTTATTTTAATGTTGATATTTAAGCCAGCTTTTTCTCTTTCCTCTTAAGAGGCTGTTTAGTTCCTCTTCACTTTCTGCCATTAGAATGGTATCATTTGCATATCTGAGGTTGTTGATATTTCTCTTGGCAAACTTGATTCCAGATTGTGATTCATCCAGCCTGACATTTCACATGATGTACTCTGTATATGAATTAAATAAGTAGGGTGGCAATATACAGCCTTGTCATGTTCCTTTCCAAATTCTGAACAAGTGCATTGTTCCATGTCTGGTTCTAACTGTTGCTTCTTGATGGCATATAGGTTTCTCAGGTGAGATGGTCTGGTATTCTAATTTCTTTAAGAATTTTCCAGTCTGTGGTGGTCCAACAGTCACCATGTAGTCTTTAGTGTAGTCAATGAAGCAGAAGTAGATGTTTTTCTGGACTCCCATGCTATGGTTTTTCCACTAGTCATGTATGGATGTGAGAGTTGGACTGTGAAGAAAGCTGGATTGATGCTTTTGAACTGTGGTGTTGGAGAAGATTTTTGAGAGTCCCTTGGACTGCAAAGAGATCCAACCAGTCCATCTTAAAGAAGATCAATCCTGAGTGTTCATTGGAAGGACTGATGTTGAAGCTGACATTCCAATACTTTGGCCACCTGATGTGAAGAACTGACTCATTTGAAAAGACTCTGATGCTGGGAAAGATTG
>NW_011473870.1:0-2176 GCF_000754665.1 Bison bison bison
CCCAACCTGTTTGTCACATTATAACTGACTTTTCCATTTAAATGCAAAACCAGAAGTCAATGAGTCCGAAGGATTGTATATTGCTTTGAAGAAAACCAGTTCATTTTACATGTAAGCTTCCAAATTGGCAATAAACTTTAATTACAGGGTCAGATAATCAAATTATAATCAAATAGCCTCACATAAAAATCTATGTTCGAAATTAATGAGATACAAGGCTGCCACTCGGTACCAATACACCTCTGTAGCTTACTAGCAGACATTTCATTTTCATTTAAAAGTCACCTTAAGGACTTTCTCAATTTTCACCGTGTAGCTTAATTTGATTTAGAAAACATTTCATTCTTAGACCATACAGTCCTTTGGATTTTCAGACTCATCCCTGCCTTTCCCTCCTCCTCTCAACCTCGGGGGAGGTCTGTTTTATAACTGACAATGGAATTTCCAAATGGGCGCTGTTGGGAAAATTTCCAGCTGCGGGGTGAGTACGGGTCTATCTGTGTTGAGAAGAACCTTGCCCCCGTGTCAGGTGTCATCTGGCGGAGGCAGCATCCAAGCCATGGGATACCGTCACCTGGGAAATTTTGCCAGAGAAGGGAAAACATGCGCTTGCCTTAGAAATGCTTCAATTGTTTTGAAATCAACCAATCCATTGGCAAGCGAATGGCATTAACACTTACACGTGCCTCCTTATCTCATTAACTTACAATCAAGAATGTGGAGTTGTATTTTAAAACCTCTGTATTTTATCTTTAAAAACCAGCAATGTCTTTGTCTTCATCAGTAATATTTCTTTTGGGTCAGAATGATGAAGAGCCAGCTTCTGGGGCTTCCTCTTACTGGCAGGTAGGAGAGCTGGGACCAGAGAGAGAGATGCCGAGGGACAGCTTTCTATCACTGACATGCTTTCGCTTTCTAAAAATTAGACTTTTGAGTCTTTCCATATTATGCAATAAATGAGGTGCACAGCACCTGACCAGGTTGCCAGCTTTAAAGAAAAAAAATATATATCAATTTTTAGCATAAGTATATCCCAATTATTGCTTGGGCTATACTTCTAAAAATATTCATTCATGAAATTCAAATTTAACTGGACATCTCGTGTTTTTGAGAATGCTTGGGATCCTAATCTGTAATAATAATGATAATAAAGTTTGGTATCTTCTATAACATTAAAAGGGTTTCATGGGGACTCCCTGAATATTTTGCAAACTTGCCTGATTACCCAATCACATGGATCAGCTGGGAGTTTTCTAAAACTACAGTTGCCCAGGGCCACCCTAGCAATGCCGATTCACTAGGTCTAGGGTTTGGCCTGGGAGTCTGTATTTTGACAAGTTTCCCAGGTAATTCTTGGCATCAGACAAGTTTGGAAGAACACTGCAAATACCTCTTTGTCACGACATCCCTGAGAAGGAGGTGGTGATGGAGTAGGGCAGGTAAGGCCAAGTGATGCATTTTTTCAGCTGGGGAATTCATGTCCCAAAAAGGAAGAGGGAGTGTTCGGCTGTCTTCAGAATCTTGCACCAATTGAAACACCAGCCTTGGAGTATTTTATTTCACTGTGGCATAAAGTTAAAGGTTATTTGCCTTAATTACTATCTTTGCTGTTTTGTTTGGCAAGCTCAAGGGTCCTACTGTGAGCTATGTAAGTGTGAAGCATCAGTCGAACCTGCCTTGGGTTTTTTATTTGTAATAAGGACATCCTCCCACCTCCAGCCTCCTCCATGGTTTTACCACTAGGACACAAGAGAGACAGGAACTAAAAGCCTTTGGGAAGCTATATCCGTCAGGGCTCAGTCCCAGCTGTGAGAGGGGAGGGGGAGTGTGCCACACAAACTCCGGTGTGCTGCCCCCCACCCACGCCCAGGACCCCTCTAGCTCGTCCTCCACAGCAATCCACAGGGACCCCTGGAAGATGCTGCCCCACACTGCAGGGCAGGGAGGAGAACACCATTTCAGTGTGAACCACAGCCTGTGTCTCACCCCCACTCCCTACACATACACATTAAACAGAAACTGTAAGGATGACAAGGTGATGAGAATATTCAGTAAAAACCAAGAGGACCATGGGGCACGCACATGCCGCCCTGCTCTGCGCTATTACCTCCAGGGCAGGAACTGTGGGTTTGGAGTCAGCCATTTCTCTCTCCTCCTTCTGTTCACCAGCAGAGGC
>NW_011473871.1:0-902 GCF_000754665.1 Bison bison bison
AGAGCTGACTCATTTGAAAAGACCCTGATGCTGGGAAAGATTGAGGGCAGGAGAAGAAGGGGACGACAGAGGATGAGATGGTTGGATGGCATCACTGACTTGATGGACACGAGTTTGAGCAAGCTCCGGGAGTTGGTGATGGACAGGGAGGCCTGGCGTGCTGCCGTCCATGGGGTCGCAAAGAGTCGGACACGACTGAGCGGCTGAACTGAACTGATGTGACGAGCACTTGTTGAGCTGTCGAGGGCTCTGTTTGCTTCCTGGGGGCTCCGGCAGAGGCCCAGGTGTTGATCCAAGCCGTTCCCCAGAGGGGAAGTGAGGGTTTGCATTGACCATTGAAGAGGAAGCAGGATTCATGGCTCAAAGAGGGTGCACGTGTGTTAGTCGATCGGTCGTGTCTGACTCTCTGTGACCCCAGCGACTAGCCCGCCAGGCTCCTCTGTACATGGGATTCTCCAGGCCAGGATACTGGAGTGGGTTGCCATTTCCTCCTCCAGGGGGTCTTCCCAACCCAGAGATGGAACCTAGGTCTCCTGCGTTGCAGGCAGATTCTTTACTAGCTGAGCTGCCAGGGAAGCCCTCAAGAGGATGCTGTGTGTTGTGACCGGCTCAGGGTGCAGAAAAAGAGGAAATGAGGTCTTGGGTGGGGCCCGGCGAGCAGAGTGAGCTCACAGGCAGTCCCAATCCGAAGGCAGCCCTGGAGTGACCCCAGGCATCACGCTTCCGTTCTCTTCTGGCGACCCCCTCAGAGGCTTGCTCCCCAAGGCATCCCCCTCCTTGCCCCGGGCCTGCCGCCGCCCTGTGCCCTGGGCTTGCACTCTTTTATAAAAAGATTATTTTGGGATGGACGGGGTCTTGGCTGCTGCAAGCAGGCATCCTCGCATTGTGGCAGGGGGGGGGGG
>NW_011473872.1:0-654 GCF_000754665.1 Bison bison bison
ACAACAGACTGGTTCCAAATAGGAAAAGGAGTACATCAAGGCTGTATATTGTCACCCTGCTTATTTAACTTCTATGCAGAGAAATGCTGGACTGGAAGAAGTACAAGCTGGAATCAAGATTTCCAGGAGAAATATCAATAACCTCAGAAATGCAGATGACACCACCCTTATGGCAGAAAGTGAAGAGGAACTAAAAAGCCTCTTGACGAAAGTGAAAGAGGACAGTGAAAAAGTTGGCTTAAAGCTCAACATTCAGAAAACTAAGATCATGGCATGTGGTCCCATTGCTTCCTGGGAAATAGATGGGGAAACAGTGGAAACAGTGTCAGACTTTATTTTTGGGGGCTCCAAAATCACTGCAGATGGTGATTGCAGTCATGAAATTAAAATACGCTTACTCCTTGGAAGGAAAGTTATGATCAACCTAGATAGCATATTAAAAAGCAGAGACATTACTTTGGCAACAAAGGTCTGCCTAGTCAAGGCTATGGTTTTTCCAGTGGTCATGTATGGATGTGAAAGTTGGACTATGAAGAAAGCTTAGGACTGAAGAATTGATGCTTTTGAACTGTGGTGTTGAAGACTCTTGAGAGTCCCTTGGACTGCAAGGAGATCCAACCAGTTCATTTTAAAGGAGATCAGTCCTGGGTGTTC
>NW_011473873.1:0-502 GCF_000754665.1 Bison bison bison
AGATAATTTTCATAAAGGAAATAAAGGGAGAGAACATGATATCCTTCATGGAGCAGAGTTTGTTAAACCTGAGATAGTGCCCATTGCTATTAATGACTAAGTGCTCATTTGTCAAGCATCACTGTGTCATTGACACAGAAGTAGCACATTGTAATACAAGAGATGGAGAGAGATGTGGAGAAAGAAAGAAATGTACCATCATTCTCCCTGTATGACAAACATGAGGCTTATCTAGGAATTCCTTGTTGTTGAAGAATATCAGGAGGCCTTCTGCTGCTGTTGCTGCTGCTGCTAAGTCGCTTCAGTTGTGTCCAATTCTGTGCGACCCCATAGACGGCAGCCCACCAGGCTCTGCCATCCCTGGGATTCTCCAGGCAAGAGGAGGCCTTCTACAACAAGACAAAGATGTCAACCTTTTCTTCAGGGAGCTTACTATACACACATATTGGACATACACGGTAGATTATTATACACAATGGTTGAGATAGATGAAGGGGAAGAG
>NW_011473874.1:0-715 GCF_000754665.1 Bison bison bison
CTTCTCCAGGAGATCTTCCTGACCCAAGGATCGAACTCAGGTCTCCTGCATTTCAAGCAGATTCTTTACCACCGAGTAGGGTTGTAAAGAGTCAGACACGACTGAGTGACTAGTACTTTCTCTCTCTTTTCACTTTCTGCCAACATTGAACCCTGCACTGCTGTGGCTCTTGACCTCCAACACCCGCTGTTGAGTTCAGGGTGGAGTGAGGCCTCTGTGCTCCAGGGAATCTGGTGGGACATATCTTTAGATAGTTAGATTTTTTTCAGGAACTGATATCATGATCCCAATCTTCAGTTCAGTTGCTCAGTCATATCCCATTCTTTGGAATTCCATAGATTGCAGCATGCCAGGCTTCCCTGTTCATCACCAACTCCCGGAGCTTGCTCAAACTCATGCCCATTGAGTCAGTGATGCCTTCCAAACATCTCATCCTCTGTCATTCTCTTCTCCTCCTGCCTTCAATTTTTCTCAGCGTCAGGCTCTTTTCAAATGAGTCGGCTCTTCTCATCAGGTGGCCAAAGTATTGGAGCTTCAGCTTCAGCTTCAGTTCTTCCAAAGAATATTCAGGACTGATTTCCTTTAGGATTGACTGGTTTGATCTCCTTGCAGTCCAAGGGACTCTCAAGAGTCTTCTCCAACACCACAGCTCAAAAGCATCAATTCTTCAGCACTCAGCTTTTTTCATGGTCCAACTCTCACATCCATACATGAC
>NW_011473875.1:0-524 GCF_000754665.1 Bison bison bison
CAGGAAACTAAGATCATGGCATCTGGTCCCATGACTTCATGGGAAACAGATGGGGAAACAGTGGAAACAGTGTCAGACTTTATTCTGGGGGGCTCCAAAATCACTGCAGATGGTTACTGCAGCCATGAAATTAAAAGACGCTTACTCCTTGGAAGGAAAGTTATGACCAACCTAGATAGCATATTCAAAAGCAGAGACATTACTTTGCCAACAAAGGTCCATGTGGTCAAGGCTACAGTTTTTCCGGTGGTCATGTATGGATGTGAGAGGTGGACTGTGAAGAAAGCTGAGCACCGAAGAATTGATGCTTTTGAACTGTGGTTTTGGAGAAGACTCTTGAGGTCCCTTGGACTGCAAGGGATCCAACCAGTCCATTCTGATGGAGATCAGTCCTGGGTGTTCTTTGGAAGGAATGATGCTAAAGCTGAAACTCTAGTACTTTGGCCACCTCATGCGAAGAGTTGACTCGCTGGGAGGGAATGGAGGCAGGAGGAGAAGGGGATAACAGAGGATGAGATGGCTGG
>NW_011473876.1:0-1838 GCF_000754665.1 Bison bison bison
TCCTCTGCCTTTTCCAAAACCCACTTGAAGATCTGGAAGTTCATGGTTCATGTATTGCTGAAGCCTGGCTTGGAGAATTTTGAGCATTACTTTACTAGCATGTGAGATGAGTGCAATTATGTGGTAGTTTGAGCAGTCTTTGGCATTGCCATTCTTAGGGATTGGAATGAAAACTGTGGCCTGTGGCCACTGCTGAGTTTTCCAAATTTGCTGGCATATTGAGTGCAGCACTTTCACAGCATCATATTTCAGGATTTGAAATAGCTCAACTGGAATCCTATCACCTCCACTAGCTTTGCTCATAGTGATGCTTTCTAAGGCCCACTGGACTTCACATTCCAGGATGTCTGGCTCTAGGTGAGTGATCACACCATTGTGATTATCTGGGTCGTGAAGCTCTTTTTGTACAGTTCTTCTGTGTATTCTTGCCACCTCTTCTTAGTATCTTTTGCTTCTGTCAGGTCCATACCATTTCTATCCTTTATTGAGCCCATCTTTGCAGGAAATGTTCCCTTGTTATCTCTAATTTCTTGAAGAGATCTCTAGTCTTTCACATTCTGTTGTTTTCCTCTATTTCTTTGCATTGATCGCTGAGGAAGGCTTTCCTACCTCCTTGATATTCTTTGGATCTCTGCATTGAAAAGAGTATGTCTTTCCTTTTCTCTTGCTTTTCACTTGTCTTTTTTTCACATCTATTTGTAAGGCCTCTTCAGACAGCCATTCTGCTTTTTTTTCATTTCTTTTTCTTGGGGAGGTTCTTGATCCCTGTCTCTTGTACAATGTCATGAACCTCTGTCCATAGTTCATCAGGCACTCTGTCTATCAGATCTAGTCCATTAAGTCTATTTCTCACTTCCACTGTATAATCATAAGGGATTTGATTTAGGTCATACCTGAATGTTGTAGTGGTTTTCCCTACTTTCTTCAAGTCTGAATTTGGCAATAATGAGTTCATGATCTAAGCCACAGTCAGCTCCCAGTCTTGTTTTTGCTGACTGTATAGAGCTTCTTCATCTTTGGCTGCAAAGAATATAATCAGTCTGATTTCAGTGTTGACCACCTGGTGGTGTCCATGTGTGGAATCATCTTTTGTGTTGTTGGAAGAGGGTGTTTGCTATGACCAGTGTGTTTTCTTGGCAAAACTCTATCAGTCTTTGCCCTGCTTCATTCTGTAATCCAAGTCCAAATTTGCCTATTACTCTAGGTGTTTCTTGACTTCCTACTTTTGCATTTCAGTCCCCTATAATGAAAAGGACATCTTTTTTGGGTGTTAGTTCTAAAAGATCTTGTAGGTCTTCATAGAACCGTTCAACTTCAGCTGGATTCAGAAAATTATAGAACACATATCATATGATAGGCACCTTAGGTTTCATGGTCAGTTACTGTTTTACAGTTAGACATTTGATTTGCAAAGGAAACTTCAACAAACTAAGAGTTGTTTCTCAAAAAAGTCATTTGCTGAAATAATAATTGAATTAATAATAAAACCCACGTATTCCTCTTGTATTTCCCCTATCAAAATGTGTCACTGGTTTCTTAGACCTTCCTGACCTGAAAATGAGATATACTTGGTTTAAAGGGTCAAAAAAAAAAAAAAAAAGAGATTCTTACAATGCAATCTTAATAGCTCATAAACCCTCTCCAAAAAGGACCCAACCGAAAGCAGGCTGACTTTGAAGTCAGTTAATGAAACTGACTTCAAAGTTTTTGAAGTTTTTGAATACAAATACATACGTGTTTGTATTCAAATTCATAGAAAACCCACTAAAACCTGCCAAAATGTATGCCTCTATCCTAGGAATAGTGGATATAAGAAATAACAACTTGTTCTTTACATG
>NW_011473877.1:0-1045 GCF_000754665.1 Bison bison bison
TCTAAAAAACTGACACTACCAAATGCTACTGAGGATGTTGGTAGGAGAGGAAAATGGTAAAAACAAATGGCAGTTTCACATAAAACAAAACATATCCCTATTTTCAGTCATAAAAAAACATGAAATCTTGCCACTTGTGGCAACACACATGGACCTGGAGGGCATTATGTTAACTGAAATGTCAGACAGAGAAAGACAAATACCATATGACTCATTTATACACGGAGTCTTAAAAAAGAAAACCAACTCAAAGACACAGAGAACAGATGGGTGGTTTCCAGAGGCTGGAGGTGGGGAGTGGGCAAAGTGGGTGAAGAGAGTGAAAAGATACATACTGCTAGTTATAAAACAGCTAAGTCACTGGAATCATGGGAAGGTACTAACAGAATGGTGACTATAGTTAGTATTAAATGTTTAAAAGTTGCCAAGAGAGTAGATCTTAAAAGTTCTCATCACAAGAAAAAACATTCTGTAACCATGTAGGGTGACGGATATTAACTACACTTATTGTGATAATCAATTAACAATATACACAAATATCAAACAGTTGCTTTGTATGTCTGAAATTAATATAATATTGTATATCAGTTATACTGCAATTTAAAAATCAATAATTATTGAAACAGAAAGCAAATAATAACAATAGAGTAGATCAATAAAAGGAAATGATAGTTCTTTGAAAAAAACAAGAGTGAACAAATTTTTAGCAAGTGTGATTTCAAAAATAAAGCCATTATAAATTAACATAAAAAATGAAAGAGAACCAAACTACAGAAACAAAAGATTAAAAAATTATCCAAAAAGTACTATGTATAATCTTTATAGCAATTCTAAAAATCTAGGTTAAATGGATAATTTACAGGAAAATAAACAACCAAAATTGGCCTAAGAAATAGAAAACTTAGAAAGGCCAATCGATCATGGAAGAACATGAAATGATAATACTATACCTCAAAAGTCACTGGCTCCAACAAGTTTTGTGAGAGAGTTTGACCACACCAGCCTGGAATAGATTTATCACAGTTTATACAAAATTTTCCATAGC
>NW_011473878.1:0-507 GCF_000754665.1 Bison bison bison
CCAGCCTTGGGATGAAATCCCACCTGCTTATCCAATCTACCGCACCCCAGTCCTCATCTGTTCTCACCTTCTCATCCTCCCGCCCACCCAGCCTCACCTTGTTCCCCGAGCACGCGACACCGAGGTACCGTGCATCCCTTGCACCTCGTCTCCTCTCCCGCCGTCTTCTGAGCCCTCGCTCGTGGTCCCTCATGCTTTTCTCACCTTTTCCTGCCCACGCCCCTACCCCCTGTTTCTGGGACCCACGCCCAGGCTCTGGCATTTTAGCTGGATCTTTGTTAACAAGTGAGGTGTTACGTATGGGGAAACTGAAGCTCAGGGGGACTTGCCCAAGGTCAGCAACAGCGAGTGGCACGGCCTCCTGGGGCTGGGCTGACCCCAGTCTCACTGGTAGTCTTGGAATAGCTGCCTGTTGGTGGCGTGGTGATAGTGCCAGGCATGGTGGCATCCATGTAATAGTGGGCCTCCAGCGTAGGGAGTCCCGGGATGAAGCTCCTCAGCTGCCCA
>NW_011473879.1:0-1834 GCF_000754665.1 Bison bison bison
TTGCAGGGCCTTTGCATACACTGTTCCACTAATAGGCATGCTCTTTTTTCAAATATCAACATGGCTCACTCTACTTCATTCAGACTTCCATTCACATGTCACCTCTGCAAAGAGGCTTTCCTTAATCTCATTATCTAAACAGTACCTCTGTCATTCTGTATCCCCTTATTCTGCTTTATCTTCAGAGGGTTTCCCTGACATTATATTTTGTATCTGTTTATTGTTGTCCATCTCTCTTACTAGTATGCAAGCTCCACGAGAGCAGGGACCCTGCTTATTTTGTTCACTGCTGTATCCCAGAGCCCAGAACACTGCCTAGCACTTAGTAAGCACTCAGATATTTGTTTAATGACTGAGTGAACCCCAGGGCTTTTGAACCATGTGTCTTCTCCACAGGAGAAAATATCACAACTCTATTGGTTGGAGCCACTCCAAATGCATGGTGTCCAACCTCAGCAGGTCTCAATGCTTCCTGGCAATCCTTTTACTTGTCCTGCCTTAGCTCCCTTTCTTGTTCCCATATCTAGAAGTAGAAAAGTGTACATTTTTCACTTTAATAGATTCTGCCAAATTGCCTTCCAAGAACAGCTGTACCAGTTCACACTCCTACCAACAGGGTATGAAAATAACTGTTTCTACAATCTCATCAACACTGGATCTCACCAATGTTTTATTTTTTATTTTGATGTGAGCCATTTTTAAAGACTTTTTTGAATGTTACAATATTGCTTCTGTTTTATATTTTGTTTATATTTTTGTTTATATTTTATATTTTGTTTTATATTTTGGCACCAAGTAATGCAGGATCTTAGCTTCCCAACCAGGGATCAAACCCACACCCCCTGCATTGGAAAGTGAAGTCTTAACCACTGGGCTGCTGTTACCAGAGTCCAAGCTCTCTGCTCACTGCAGGATAAGCCAATAAATCTGAGAGACCAGGGGTTGAGGCAAGGAATACAACTTTATTTGGAAAGCCAGCGTCTCAAAAGAACCATCTTGTTGGGGCCTGGATGCCAAGTTCTTTTATGAATCAGAGATGGAGGGAGGTGAGGAAACAAAGTAAAAAGACCATTCAATCCTCTAGGAGATATCCTTCAAATAAAATCTCCTAGAATGGCAAGCCTCAGGCAGGAGGATGTATTACTTTCACTTCCTTACAGCCACTTCATGGGTAGTGTGAAACGGAGTATCTCCTATCATATCAACAAAGATGCCACATCTATCTGTGATTCAGGCCTCCCCAAATGTGAATTTCTGAGCCATGCCAATAAGTGGCACCATTCCCTACACAAGGAACTTAAGAATGTCAGAGTCCTTCAAAGGTGGGAAGGATTAGCTTATCTCCCTGTGAGCTAAACAAAGGCACTTTAGTTTAAGAGTCAGGCGGAAGGGCAGGGTTCCCTATTATGTATGCCTATAATAACAAAAGCGGCAAAATAAGGGTTACTTACAGTCACAGAAGCAGATCCAGTATGAATTCAAAATTAACCTTTGCAGTTACACTGCCAGGGAAGTCCCTCATCAATGTTTTAGAATTTTGTCAGTTTGATGGGTGAAAATTAGCCTCACATTCTTTTATTTACGCTTACCTGATTGCTAGTAAAGGTTAATTATATTTTTATATGTTTTATATGCTTTTATTTGCCCTTTACTTTTTTCATTCTGAGTACCAAGGAAAGCCTTGGCTCATTTTCCTATTGGGTGGTTTGTCTTTTTCTTATTGATTAGAAACATAAATCTTTGGGACTTACCTGGTGGTTCAGTGGTTAAGACTCCAAGCTTCCACTGCAGGGGGCATGGATTCAGTGTCTGGTGAGGGAACTAAGATCTCACA
>NW_011473879.1:2347-3173 GCF_000754665.1 Bison bison bison
TCATCACTGTGGTGCATGAGCTTCCCATTGGGGTGACTTCTCTTGTGGCGGAGCACAGGCTTGAGTTCAAGGACTCAGTAGTTGTGGCACATGGGCTTAGTTGCCCGTTGACACGTGGCATTTTCCCAGACCAGAGATGGAACCCATGTCTCCTGCCTTGGCAGGCGGATTCTTAACCACTGGACCACCAGGGAAGTCGCACACTCTTTTAATTAGTAGAATCTGTGTTGCGTTTTGAGAGCCGGTAGTGCAAGCCTTCCCCCTCCCAGCCCTTTTCAAATACTTTTGTCATAATGACATATTTTCTGCTCTACATGATCTCAAGATCAGCTCCTCAAGTCCCTTAAAAATCTATGTCATGATTCAAGTTGAGATTGCCTTAAATGTATGGGTTAATCTGGGGGAAGTATCTGTCTTTCTAAGATGACTTCTTTTTATTCTAGAACATTTCATGTCTTTTTATTGATTCAGGTATTTTATGCCCTTTGGTTATGTTTTCAATCCTGATCCTCCTCCACTGTGGCCCGATTTTAGCCCCTACCACTCCACTCCAGCTGCTCTTGTTAGAGTCAGCCCTGAGCTTTGGAGATTTGGGTGTTCCCCCACGGAGACTGGGGAATGTGTCTACTCCCTTTGAAGCTGAACAGGTTTTTGTGACAATTTTGGCCAATAGCATGTGATGAAAGTGACACCATGTGGCTTCTGAGGAGAGGTCAGAAAAGGCTATATGGCTCATGCCCTGTTTGCTAGAACATTTTTTTAATGGAGGTGAAATTCACATAATATATAATTAATCATTTTAAAGTGAGCAATTCAGTGACATTTA
>NW_011473879.1:3273-3900 GCF_000754665.1 Bison bison bison
AGTACATTTACAGGGTTGTGCAACCACCACCTTTATCTAGTTCAAAACATTTCCACCACTCCAAGATGAAACCCCACACCCTTTAAACAGTTACACCCATTCTTCCCTCTCATCTTCCCATGCTTGACAACCGCTAATCTACTTTCTCTCTCTGTAGATTTACCTATTCTGGAAATTTCAAATAAATGGAATCATACATTATGTGATCTTTTGTGTCTGGCTTCGTTCACTTAGCATAATGTCTTCCAGGTTCATGCAAGTTGGATCAATAGCTTGTATCAGTACTTCATTCTTTTTATGGTTGAGTAATATTTCATTGTATAGATATATCACACTTTGCTCATCCATTCATCCATAGATCCAATCCAAATTTGGGTTATTTCCACCTTTTGGCCATTGTGAAGAGTTCTGCCAGGAAAACTCATGTACAAGTTTTTGTTTAACACCTGTTTTTAATTCTTCTGCGCCTATGCCTAGGAGTGATTTGAATTGCTGTGTCATATGGTAATTATGTTTAACTTTTCAAGGAATCACCAAAGTATTTTTCACACCTTTTTACCTTCCTACTAGCAATGCATGAGAGTTTCAGTTTCTCCACAGCCTTGTCAGCACTTGTTATTTTCTCTC
>NW_011473879.1:4004-5698 GCF_000754665.1 Bison bison bison
GAAGTGGTAGCTCATGGTTCTGATTCACATTTTCCTAATGACTGATAATGCTGAGCATGTCTTCAAGTGTCTTTTGGCTATTTGTATATCTTCTTGTAGAAATGCCTATTCAAGTATCTTATTCATTTCAAAATTGGTTTGTTGACTTGTAAGAGTTTTTATATATTCTGGACACTAAACCCTTATCAGATTCGTGGTTTGCAAATATCTTCTCCCATTCTGTAGGTTACCTTTTCACTTTCTTGATATGCCCTTTGATAAACAAAAGTTTTACATTGTGATGAAATTCAGTGAATCTATTTTTTCTTCTGTTGCTTGTGCTTTTGGTGTCACAGCTAAAAATCCATTGTCAAATCTGGGAGGTCATGAAGATTTACCTCTATGTTTTGTTCTAAGGGTTTTATAATTATTTCTTTTATATTTATGTCATTGATTCATTTTGAGTTAATTTTTATGTAATAGCCTTGGTATCCTTATTGAAAATGTATTGGTCATAGATATGTGTTTATTTCTGGACTCTCAATTTATTTTATTGGCTTGTATGTGTGTATTTATGCCAGTATCACACTGCTTAGTTCCTCTAGCTTTCTAGTAAGTTTAGAAAATGGGAAATGTGAGTATTTCAACTTTATTCTTTCTCAAGTTTGTTTTAGCTCTCAAGGCCCCTTATGATTCTACAGGAATTCGAGGCTCAGCTTTCCCAGTTCTGCAAAATAGGCCATTAGAACTTTTTAAAATTCATTTTTATTAGAATATAGTTGCTTTACAATGTTGTGTTGGTTTCTTCTGTACAGCAAAGTGAATCAGCTATACATATACATATATCCCCTTTTTTTGTGATTTCCTTCCTGTTTCGGTCTCCACAGAGCTTTGAGTAGAGTTCCTGTGCTGTACAGTAGGTTTTATATGTAGTAGGTCACGAAGAGTCAGACACAACTGGGCGACTGAGCAACAACAAGAAGTGTGTATATGTCAATCCCAACCTCCCAGTTCATCCCACCCCGTCTTTCCCTCTTGGTGTTCATATGTTTGTTCTCTATGTGTCTCTATTTATGAAAAGGCCACTGGAATTTTGACAGGAATCGTGTTGATCACTTTCGGCAGTATTGCCATTTAACAGTATTAAGTCTTCTAATCCGGGAACACAGAATACCATTCCATGTATTTAGGTGTTCTTTAATTCTGGTAAGCAATGTTTTGTACTTTTCAGTATACATGTCTTTCACTTCATTGGCTATATTTACTGATATATATTTTATCTTTTTGCATGCCATTATAATTGGAATTATTTTCTTAAGTTCTTCTTGGATTGTTTGTTTCTGGCATATACAAATGCAGAAGCCTCACTTTGGAAGCCTTCAGCTGCCAGGTCAGCAGCCCACCTATATATAGCCTGAGACCTCCACACTGTGAGAAAGCTCAAGGTAGCCCATGCAGACACGTGGTTTGGAGGGGCCTTGAGACCACATGGAGAAAGAGAGCTGCCCGGCTAGGCCTCAGCTGCTCCACCGCCTCTGTTACCCAGTGTTCTAGCTCCAATCATTTTAACTGCGATTGTGTGAGAGATCCTGAGCCTGACTGCTCAGTGCCCCAAATTCCCAATGTGTGCAAACTACAAAAGCGAGTAGGATAGATAATACAGTGATTTTTGTTGTTTTAAGCCATTAAGTTTTAGAGTGACTTTCTTAAAAAAA
>NW_011473879.1:6135-8637 GCF_000754665.1 Bison bison bison
AGTTGCCACAGCCAGAACATTGACAACCACTTCAGACCCTTCCCTCCCCTCTGCCCTCAGAGTCAGTCAGGAACCATATTTTGTCAATTCCCCCTCTTAATACTTTTGAAGATCTTTGTGGTTGTCTTCCGAAGCATCTGCTGTCTCCGCTGATCAGCACAGACGCACATACAATCTTCCATAATCTGAACGGACATACCCAAGCCCCAGCTACTGTGGTCCATGAGCTTGGAGCTGTTTCCTTCAGCCAAGAAAGTGAGCTGCTAGAGCAGCTCCAAAGTCTTACCCACCGACCATGGGTATGGAGGCCAGTTTGAGGAGAAGACAGTAGAGGCAGGCAAACCAGTTAGTATTGGTGGCAATTGCTCCATCTCTGCCATTCCCTGGCTCTGTGACCTTAGGCAAGACATTCACTTCTCTGAGTCTCACTTTCTTCTGTAAAATGGAGATAACAATTATTTTTAAAAATTATTTATTTATTTGGTTGTGCCAGGTCTTAGTTGCGGCATGTAGGAGCTTTGATCTTGGTTGCAGCATGTGGGATCTTTAGTTACGGCATGTGAGGAGATCATAATTTTACCTATTTACAAGGTTGTGGCCAGGATTCATTAAGATAATGCATATGCAACATTTAGTACAGTGCCCTGCACACAGCAAAGGCTCAGGATCAATAAATGGCTGTGGAACCTTCAAGAAGGAGGCGTAGATCAGCTCGCTTTCTTTGCTGATGACAGCAGCTCCAAACTCGTGGACCATGACAGCTGTGGCTTGGGAACGTTGTCGGGTCCGAATAGGAAAGACTAAATGCGTGTTTGTATTGATTAGGGTTGAGGGCAAATGTTGCAGAAGACATTAGCATTGTGCTCCTGAGCTCAGGGTGGCAGCTAGGGGCTGGAGAGACTGAACCTGCCCAAGTGGAGCCTGCATGCCTGGGGCGAGACAGCAGAGGGCAGCAGAGGTTGATTGTATCACAGTTCCCTGGGTTGGAGTTGGGGTGAGGAAGAGAAACCTGAAAGAGTACTCGGGATCCTGATTTCAAACTGGGCTGGGGAAGCTGTTCAGAGAAGAGACATGCTCTTGGGATCACTCTCCCTTAGGCTCTGGAATGAAGATGATTCATGAAGTAGAGCAGCTTTCAAGGGGCTGAAAAACTTGAATTTAGGGGTGGAACTTAAGTGAGTAAGTTGGGATGTTCTCAAAGTATATTAAAGAAATGCATCTATCCTAGTCTTGTGTCCATTTGGGCCTTCTCACTTTTCTTGGAGTCCCACTGGTCTTTCTAAGGGCAGAATTATCAACTGGGGACCCTAGAGGGTGGAGACACCCTTATGTGTGTTCGGTGATGAATTTGTAGTAGGGATGTAGGTAGGGACCACATTCCTAAAGTAGGGATGAAAGAAACCTCAGGCTCATAAAAAGGGAGACCAAAACCCAGAGAGAGGAAATGACTTGCCCAACGTCACATAGCTAAGATTCAATGTCAAAGGCAATCCTCACCGAGACCCTACAGGTACTGCCACACACCTTATACACATGACCTCACTTAATCCTCACAGTAACCTTATGAGGCCGAATCAGATATTTTCTTATCACAGGAAACTGAAGCTCAGAAAGGCTAAGCCATTTGCCCGGGGGTGCAGCCAGGACATAAACCCAGGCTGTTTCCTAGGGCTGTTTTATAAACTACCTTGTTCTGCTACTCGCCTAGACCAAGGGTTAGGTCTCCAGACTCCCAAATCAGGGCTTTTCATCACTATTTTACATTGTCTTGGATGGAAATCCAATTTTAGTAAGTCAAATCCTGGTCTTAAGTATAATAACAAGGCAGTTTGCTTCTTTAAGTGGATTTTCAGTTAATTCTTTTGTAAGGTAAATGCCCCCATTGAAAAAATCTCCTCTCATCCATAATTTACCTTCTCTGTGATGTCCCTATATTACGTGAACTGTCTGGGGAATGTGTATTTGGTATGATTCCTACAGAACATTAATGTCAATACGTGTTCTGCTTTAAGTGGCGTCTTTCTCAGCCTGTCTGGCTTTCCTGGTTCACCTTCCTATATCAGACTGTCAGTGTAGGTCCAGGAACAGTGAAAGAAAGTTAGTGAAAGCAGTGAGATTTTGGGATGATGATCATCTATTTTGTTTTACTTGTACTATTGCTTGTTGTTGGCGGAGCAGCCATTCTTATGCTTATTCAGTATCTGTCTGCATGGAGGCATGCAGAAACACATTCATTCATTCATTCAATACTTGCTGATCCTCTACTCTGTGCCAAGCACTATGCTAGATCCTGGGGATACCATGCTGAGCAAAGTGAACACTGTCCCTGCCTTCATTGAATTTTGTCTAGATGCACAATACGTACCCCTCTCACTGGGACTGGGCATCGCCCGCCTTCTCCATCCCCACTGCCTCAGCTTGAGCTCTTGCCATCTGTCTCTTCCTTGGGTCCCTGCAGCTGGCCTGCCATCTCTGCCTCCTCCCAACCCCCACCCCAGCCTG
>NW_011473879.1:8737-10316 GCF_000754665.1 Bison bison bison
ACCCCAGCCTGCACAGAGCAGACAGCAGCAGACGGACTCCACCTTTGCAAACATCCCTTTCAACATGTCACATCCTTCCCTGCTCAACCTGCTCAAAATCTTTCAATGACTCCCTGTTTCCTGTCAAATGGGATCCAAATTCCTTCACCATCTGGCCAGAGTCCAGCAATTCCGCAAGCCCATCCTGCCCTATCCCCCCCCTCTCTTATTTCCCACCTGTCCCTCTGCTCTAGGGGGTCTTCTTACTGCCCCTATACACTGCTGCCTCATTCCGAGGCCCTACTGCACTTCCATTTCTGACAATCCCATCCATCCTTCAGAGGTACCACGGCCTGCAGGATGCTTGCCCTAAAACATCCCACCCTTTTCTGCTTCCCTTCTCTGTGATCCTGGGTCCAGGTCCTGAATGGTGTGAGAATCAGACAAGAGCCATCATGGGCAAATGCTTTGCATTGCTAATGTGAGGCTGTCTTCATGTGAGTTCTCACAGCTACCATTTATTTAACATGTATTCTCTGCCAGACAGTGGGGCTCAGTGGTTTGCAGGCATCATCTCACTGAATTCTCTATGAAACAGATAATATTTATTAAACCCATCATTCAGATAAAGAAACTGAGGCTCAGAGAGGTTAGCGATCTAGCCCAAGATTGCACTTAAAGATTGGTCCAGCTGGGGAGCCTGTGCTCTTTCAGGAGATGGTCCATTGGACTGAGCCAGATTGAATCTCAACTCTGTTCTTTTTAGCTCCTTGTGGTTCAACACGAGATGGCCTTGAGGGTATTTTACACTTGGCTTTTAAAAAGTTCTATTGATATTTCCACTGCTCCTGACTCTCTGTTTCTATTTTATTGTTATTTTATTGCTGTAAGCCACCTGAAATCTTTGGGAAACAAGGTGTAAGTAATTCAATTTGATGCAAATAGGATGCTTTTCTTCTGTTTCCACTCCCAGCATCCAGGGGAGAGGTGGGTACCAGTACTGTGGGTGAGCATCATCTCACTCTGGGCTCTCTGGGGCCTTGAGGAAAAGGCAATACAAGTCAAAAGCCAAAGGTCAGTTCCTTCTGTGAGATAAAGGGTGCAGAGTCGGTGCCAGGTCCTCTAGCAAAATGCTAAGCTGTGGCACGGACTCTACTTCCTTCCCTGGTTTTATTTTTAAGGAACCATCAGGTGGTGGTGGATGATTCATGCTTTACTTACTCTTCTTGTTTATTTCCCTTCCTCGACCTTCAGATTTTTTTCCTTTTAATGTTTGTTCCGGGTTTTGACAAAGCGCTGAGGTACTTGACTTGCGTTGGTAACTTTTTTCCTCCTTAATGTCTTCTCAGGAATAAAAATGAAAGGAAGTGACAGTATTCCAAAACTATCTTTTATTCCATCAGTGGATAGATTGCACCTGCTACTCCTAAGGTCACTCTATGATTGTTTCCTTTTACAGTAAAACCTCATTAGAAGACACTCCATAAGTACCAAGTGCGGGTGGCTTGGGCCTTACCTGGCCTTACTTTGCTCACTCTCAGCAGCAAGAGTTATCTGAATAAACGGGCTCCATGCACTGAGTTTCCATACTTCAAGGCAA
>NW_011473879.1:10416-13573 GCF_000754665.1 Bison bison bison
GAGCTCGATTAGGTTACAATTTGTTAGCCTACTTGGAGTGATCGTGAATTATTCAAAGCAATAAAGCTTTGTTTCTTTACGAGTAACCTACAATACAAATGATTCACTAATTTGAAGGGCTAACTCCAATTAGTTTGAGTAAGTGAAGTTGGACTGCATTCAATAGCAATTTATTGATTTCTTTAATCATAGAAATCGCTCTCACTAGGCAAGAACACTTTTTAACAGCCCCAGCACTGTGGGAAGGCAGGGTCCCCCTGAGACAAAGATGTGCTGGCTACTCACCTGTCCTTGAGTTGCAATGTTAGTAACAGGGATCCCTTTCAACTGATACATCCATATACTTGTTTGTTTTTTTTTTTTTTTAATGATTTTATTTATTTATGGTTGTGCAGGGTCTTCATGCTGCGTGGGCTTTTCTCTAGTTGCAGCAAGCAGGGGCTACTCTGTAGTGGTGGTGCATTGGCTTCTCACCACAGTGGCTCCTCTTGCTCCAGAGCACGGGCTCTGGTACCCATAGACCTCAGTAGTTGCGGCTCCGGGCTCTAGAGCAGCGGCCCAGTGGCTGTAATGCATGGGCTTAGCAGCTCTGCCACAGGGGGGTCTTCTCAGAATGGGGATGGAACTCGCATCCCCTGCTTTGGCAGGGGGCGACTGTTTATCACTGAGCCTCCAGGAAAGCCCTTGGGCATATTTTGGATTTTAGTTTTCCACGCTCCTATCTGGTGAGAGAGGCCTGGGAGCTGGGAGTCCTCAGCCACAGTCTTGGCTCCGCCATTAAAAGCTCTGGGTCCTGCGGCGAGCGTCTGTTCCTCCTTCAGTCTTGTCTGACTCTTTGCAACCCTGAGGACTGTAGCCTGCCAGGGTCCTCTGTCCATGGGATTTCTCAGGCAAGACTACTGGAGTGGGTTGTCATGTCCTTCTCCCATATACTTGTTTTAAAACAATATTTATGTATTTGACTGTGTCGGGTCTTAGTTGTAGTGCACCAGATCTTATTTTTATTATTTTTGATCTTTTAATTTATTTTTTTTACAGTTGTGCTGGGTATTTGTTGCTGTGTAGGATTTTCTCTAGTTGTGGAGAGCAGGGGCTACTCTCTAGTTGCGGTGCAGCTTTCTCACTGTGGTGGCTTCTCTTGTGGAGCACAGGCTTTAGGGCTCTCACGTTTAGCTGCCCCACAGCCTGTGGGGTCTTCCCAGACCAGGGCTCGAACCTGTGTCCCCTGCAGTGGAAACATTGAATCTTAACCACTGAACCACCAGGAAAGTTCCACGATGGATCTTTAGTTGTGGCATGCAAGCTCATAGTTGTGGCATGTGTGGGATCTAGTTCCTGGACCACCAGGGAAGTCCTCACATCCATGTAAGATGTGTCTGAAATTCATGGTCAGTATGTGGCTGGGATGGAGGATGGGTTCTCTGTGATACTGACCAAGTTGCTTTACCTCTCTAGGTTTGAGTTCCCTCATTCTGTGACAGTATACTTAGCCTGTGAATGTGACTAGGGACAGTCAGTGGCCAGGGTTAGGGCTCAACCCTGTGGGTGAAGAACTAAGCAAAGGGATCTGACTGCTTACTCACTCGCAGCCTGATGCTCTACCCCACTGAGCTTAAGATAAAAGACACTACACTAGAGGAGACTAGAATTACAGGACAAAGACATTCAGGAAGGTGGGAAAAGATGCTGGATAACTCTTATTCCCTGCCCAGTACTTAAGCACTTTTTGTGAAGAAGGCAAGAAGGAGAGGGTCACTTTCACAATCATTGGTGTTGGCAAGGCCTACTCAGATTCCAAATAAATATTTGAAATGGGTGCCTTTGCTGTGAATTCCTCCCTGGGAGCCTCTGGCCACGGGGAGCTGCTGGAGCTTGTTTCAGCGAAGCTGTCTTTTCTCTGCCTATAGTCAGGGTGGGGAGGAAGGGAGATGGGCTGGGCCACCTTGGCCATGTTTGACTTACCGAATGACAATAGAATTCCTGCTCAGAATGCTGGGGAAATGGGTTTCTCTGATCTCCTGGGAGGAATTGTAATCATCAAGTTTTGAAAAGCCTAGGGAATCTGTAACTGAAGGCTGCCTTTCTTTGGGGACAGGAAGAGACAGACACGGAGGGTGAGACTGATAAGTTCAAGGGCGTGAAGCACTGTTTCCCTGGCAGGATGCTGGGGCTGGCCTGGAGAAGAGGAGGTGGTGGTAGTGGGGAAATCTACCGTCCTTGATCTAAATGCTCAGAGCCACACTAGGAGGTCATTACCTTTATTATCCCATCTTTACAGATCAGGAAACTGAGGCACAGAGAGAAACAGAGATCACACAGCTGGTGAGTTACAGAGCTGACATTTGAACCGAGGACTGACTCCAGAGCCTCCAGCTGTGGTTACTGGCCACCTGGAATAGCAGGGAAACATGGAGAAGAAAGGATGGGCTGGGTTTATGGTAGCATGGCACCTCAAGGGCCCTGAGATGGCCTCCACACCAAAAGGCAGTGCAGTGTCGTGGGGAAGAGCATGCATCAGTGAGCCGACAGTCCCAGTAACTCATCTGGGTTCAAATCTCAGATCTGCTGCTTCCTGGCTTGTGACCTTGAGCAAGTTTCTTGACCTCTCCATACCTCAGCTAGCTTTGTCTGTGAGATAGGGATGTAGGGGTAATCATAGAACCCATTTCCTGGGGTTGTTGTGAGGATTAAATGAATCAATACAGGATTGAATGAATCGATGCCTGACATCCCAGTGAGGACCACCTAGCTAGTTAGCACCTTGTGTGGCAATGAGTGCACAAGGGTTAGGGCTGTGGTTGGTTGGGGGCTCTTTGAACCCTAGTTCCTCCCTGCAACCCACTTTGGGGTTCCTGTGAGATGTAAACCAGGCAGTGCAGAAAGAGAAGGGCGCACAGTGAGTCCTCGATTCCCCACAGCTGTTTTTGCGTAATTACATCAGCCTCCTGCAACTCACCCTAGAATCCACATTCTCCTGTTGACGTCAATCTGGGAGTTCAAACATTAAATGATTGGATCTTTGGCAAGGGATGGGGAACACCCTTTGCTATGCAAAGAATTTTTTAAAGTTAATTTTCGTTGGAGTAGAGTCGATTTACAATGTTGTGTTCGTTTCAGGTGTACAGCGAAGTGAATCTGTTACACAAATACATATATC
>NW_011473879.1:13673-13924 GCF_000754665.1 Bison bison bison
TCTCCTCTGTCCGTGGGATTTCCCAAGCAAGAATACTGGAGTGGGTTGCCATTTCCTTCTCCAGGGGATCTTCCTGACCCAGGGATTGACCTCAAGTCTCCTGCATTGGCAGGCAGATTTTTTTACCACTAAGCCACCAGGAAATCACTATTTAACATGGCAAATAGATGGGGAAACAGTGCAAACAGTGGCAGACTTTATTTTTTTGGGCTCCAAAATCACTGCAGATGGTGATTACAGCCATGAAATTA
>NW_011473879.1:14024-14349 GCF_000754665.1 Bison bison bison
GGCAACCCACTCCAGTATTCTTGCTGGGAAATCCCCATGGACAGAGGAATCTGGTGGGCTATAGTCCATGGGGTCGCAAAGAATTGGATATGACTTAGCGACTAAACAACAATAACAACAACCCTGTGCTATGCATTAGATCCTTATTAGTTATCTGTTTTACATATTGTTGTTGTTTAGTCACTAGGTCGTTTCCGACTCCTGTAGCCCACCAGGCTCCTCTGTCCGTGGGATTTCCCAAGCAAGAATACTGGAGTGGGTTGCCATTTCCTACTCCAGTGGACTTTCCCAACCCTGGTATGGAACCCACATCTCCTGTATCTCC
>NW_011473879.1:14706-18913 GCF_000754665.1 Bison bison bison
CACCTGATGTGAAGAGCTGACTCATTTGAAAAGACCCTGATGGTGGGAATGACTGAAGGCAGGAGGAGAAGGGGACAACAGAGGATGAGATGGTTAGATGGCATCACTGACTCAATGGACATGAGTTTGAGTAAGCTCCGGGAGTTGGTGATGGACAGGGAGGCCTGGCGTGCTGCAGTCCATGGGGTCACAAAAAGACACGACTGAGTGACTGAACTGAGTGTGAATATGTCAATCCCAATCTTCCAATTTATCTCTCCCACCCCTTTTACTCCAAGTAACCATAAGTTTGTTAAGAATTTCATTTTTAATGCAATTGACCTTAGGCTTTGCTGATAGATAGTGACGATGGAGAGAGGCCATGGCCTCAGGTACCACTGGGCCCAGATCCAGAGCCTCAAGAATCCAAGGCCTGCAAGGCGGTAGAGCCCATAGGGATGAATAACTCAGCTTCCAGAGCCAGACCCGCCTGGGGCCAGTCCTCCATCTTTCGCAGACTGTGTGGCCTGGGGCAAGTGACTTCACCTCTCTGGGCATCAGTTTCCCCATCTGGGCTGCTGTAGGATTAACTACCTAAACACACGTAGAGAGCTTAGAGTGGTGCCTGGCACATAGTATGAGTGTTGTTGATTTATTTCCCGAGAAACCAGGGAGACAAGTAAGAGAAGAAGGAAGGCAGGCACTCCTCCCCACCCTTTCCCCTTCCCCACTGGCTGGAAGATGCTCTGGTCCAAATGGGACGTTGAAGCCAAAATAGCACAATAAAGGAGAGGAAGCGCTCGGGGGGAGCAGATGGGCTCCCCATTGCCTCCCATGGAATGTGCTGAGTCTTCAGGAACGGTCTTTGGCAGTCACTTCACACAATCACGGAGCAAAGGGAAATGATCAAGTCTGTCACCAGGGTCAGTGCCAATTTATTTAAGAAAGTGGTGAGGCTGAAAAGGAGGATGTAGGGAATGGGAGGCCCCCGACATTCTTGGAAGCAGTTTGCAAAACGGCAGCGATCCCAGGTGAATGGGGAAACCACCCCTCCACACATGCCCTTCCACAGTCCCCAAGGGAGCAACCTTGACCAGAGGCTGGGGTTGGAGGCTGTGAGCCAGGCCTGGGAGGGGAGCTGGTGGCCTGAGTGGGCTGAGTCCAGTTGAGGCTCTCATGCTTTCTTTATTCTATTCAGCAAACTTGTAACAAATGTCCACTGTGTTCCAGGCACTGGGCCAGGAGCCATGGGAGATGCTGGGAAGAATGATACAGGTGAGGTCCTTGCCCTGGGAAAACTCACAGAGGACAGAGGTGATGCTCATTATACCCGGGGAAAGTATCTGAGAAATACTGAGGGGTCAGAGACCAAACAGCCACCCCTTCTCCAGGGAGTTTACCTGGAAAAAAGGGGATGTCTGGAAAGGATAATGCTTAACATGGAATAACCTCCTTTGCTGGAATTAGCGGGGGAGTTATTTCCTGGGGAGTGGAGGGGCCATATCAGACTGTAAACTCATTAAAGAAGAGGCTTATGCTTTTGTCAATCCCTGGACCAGTCATTAGCCTGGCTTTAAACCTAAAGAGACCCATAGGCAGAGCATTTAGAGATGCCATGCTCACTAGGCTAGGCGCTCCCCCATTCTTGAATATCTTAAAACATCTGAGTTGGATTAGTGTAAACACTGATTGAGCATGAATCATAGAAAGGCACATGGATGTCATAAAACCCAGTGGTTCTCAAAGTGTGGCCCTTGGACCAGTAACATCTGCATCATCTGAAAACTTGTTAGAAAGGCAAATTCTTGGCCCCATTCCTTATGTACTGAATCAGAAACTCAGGCGGGGGTCCCAAAAAGCTGTAGTTTGCAAACCCCCTAGGGGATGCTGATGCATATTCAAGTCTAGAGACCAGTACCCTAACCCAGGGGTCTTTAAAAGGGAATCCCTGCTGCTGTGGAGGTTCTGGGGACAACTCTGGGGATGAGAGAAGTAGCCCAATTTTCATCTGCTTTATATGTTGAGCTATTCTGTCGGGCTTTGTTTAAAGAAAGTACTTCAGACTGAACAAGTTTGAAAGCCATGACTCCACTTCACCTATCCCGCCTCATCACCTGTACAGATGAGAACACAGAGGCCCAGAAAAGGAGGGTTCTGGGAAGCAGGATGGACTAGCAGTCAGGCCTCCTGACGTTCAGCCCAGGGTGCTTTGCAGCATCTCAGGCAACCCCCTCATGAGAGAGGAAAGAGGAAGACTAGCCTTTGAGCCGTCTGTTAGTGAGATCCTGGGGTCTGTCTGTTTCTCTTTCTAGTTATGCCAGGATATGCCAGGGGCTTCAGGAATTCTTGCAGGAAGCCCTTCTGGTTCATCTTTCATCCTGTGGCCCAGGCTCGGTAGCCCCAGACTCCCTTGTGGCCAGCCTGACTCTCCCGCCCCCACGCCAACACTCATCTCAAGATGGAACATCACAGGGGGTCTGCCTGAGCTTCCAACCTCTCCCTCTATCCCCCAGCCCACCCTCTCAGGCCCACCTGATGCCTGAGACCCTGTCCAAGTCTGCATTTTCCTGCCTCCATTCCTTGCCCACCCCAGTCCCAGCCCTGCTCCGTCAGTGCCATCATGCTATGAACTGGGGTCACTGGCAGCTCCTCCTGGGAGGTCACTGGAGTCTGCACCATGGCTCTCCCTTCCCAGCCCCCAACATAGCCAGGCCTGTGGTCCCAATAGGCAGCTGGGGCAGGGGAGATGCTGTTGAGGTTGGGATCTGTGCTACTTGCTGCTGGCTCCTCTCCAGACCCAAAGACCCAGCTGGCACGACTCACCCACTTCTGCCTGTGCCCTTTCAGATGCCAGGCATCACCTCTGACAGGATTCGAGCTTCTGCCACTTCTATGGCTTTCTCCAGGGCCATTAGTGCAGCCATCTTCACAGTGCAAGGGAGAACGCAGCGGCTCCTCAAGGTGCCAACTGAGGACAACATCGAGGTGGGGCAGGAGTCTCAAGCCACTGAGCGTACGTGAACAAAGTCAAGGCCGTGGCAGTGTGGTGTGTGAGTCAGCTGCTTGGCTCTTCCCTTCTGGATGTGTGTGTATGTGTTGGGGGTGGATTCTGGAGGAGGGAGAGAATGAAGAGAAATTGGAAACGTGACCACTAAAAGGCTAACATTCATAGACCCAGCCAGCTCATCCCTCCTGCAAAAGAGTGCTTGAAACCCTAGCCAGGCCCACCCCTGGCCGACCTCTTGGCCTCTGTGGACTGGCTTATAGCAGGAATTTCACAGCTGATGAAGCCGGGCAGAGTGAGGGCAATAGCTCAAGCTCTGGAGTCAGAGGCACAGACATTCACATTTGAGCTCAGTCCCTCACTAGCTGATCAACTTCCATGAGGGACTCCACCTCTTTGAACTCTGGTTTCCTTAGCTCCCTCAAAGGGATGGTAATATTAGGTTGAACCATATGAAAATGCTATTTTGTAGGTTAAGAAAGGTTGAAAAGTGCCAATGTCATATTGGTTCAACCCAATAGCCCCTTTCTTCCAGTGTCGTTGTGCAGATGAAATAAAGGCAAGATACAAAATTGTTTATCCCAGTACCCACTGGGATAAGTGGGCACTAAAGTGTCCACAGACTAATAAGTGCCCACTAAGGGGTAGTGGTGATGATGATGAAGACAGTGGGTATCTGACACCTAATATTGGCCACAGACTGAGGCCCAGGTCTGGCCATCTCACAAATGCAGGTCTTGGATAAACCAAAATATATCAGTGACATAATCTGAGGGGTTAAAATGGAACCTTGGCCAAACACTCCTCCTCTCTGGTCTGGGTCAGCTCTTAAAATTTCTTGATTATTATAGGTCACTCTTGTGGTAAAGCCACTCTCCAATGATGGCTCCCAATTAAAAGTCACAAAAGAGGAATAGAGTCAATCAGTGACTCATTCATTTACTCAACAACAAGATCAAGAGCCTATTATGTGTCAGACATTGTGCTGGGTGGAAGAAGCTATGGTCCCTGCCCTGGAAGAATTTGCAATTTGGTATAGGAGAAAACCCCAGCACAGGTACTGAGAGTCCACTGCTGACAAGTGTCATCGTCGTGAAAAGTGTGTCCCACGACTCGTGGGAGTACTGAGAAGGGATCAGCCGACTCTGGGGATCCAAGAAGGCTACACAAAAACAAATGTCATGCCAGATGGACCTTAAAAGATAGGAATTCCTTGGATGGAGA
>NW_011473879.1:19013-19177 GCF_000754665.1 Bison bison bison
GATTTACAAGGGGGGAGTGATTGAAGTTCAGTGTGTCTGAAGTATGGGGTAGGGAAGGGAGTCTCAGGAGCTGAGGCTGAAGGGGTAGGTTAGGGCTGAGTTAGGAAGTGTGTGGTAGGCCCACCTAAAGGGCTTGAATGTGATCCTGTGGGCAATTGAGAACC
>NW_011473879.1:19505-20504 GCF_000754665.1 Bison bison bison
ATCAACTTTATTGAGGCATGATTTACATATAATGGAAGGCGCCTATTGTAAGTGTACAGTTCAATGAGTTTTGACAAATAGATATTATACCCACGTAACCAGTACCATCTTAGACTTGGGCAAATGGGGCCCCTGCTCCATACCCTGCATCTCAAGGGTGGGGGACCATGCTTTGCAACACCTTCATTACAATTTTCCAAGGTCTCCTTTCGTGCCTAGTCAGGGGTCAGCAATATCATCCAGGTGAGGCTGGCCAGAGTACAGAATGGGTTGCAGGTTGGCAGGAGACCAGTTTCTCCCCTTCAAGGCACACTTTGAACCTCTCAACCCTTACCCCTCTTGCTTGGGCCCCCCAGATACCCCAAGGAACTTCAGGATTCTCACTTGTAGGATCATCTATGGCACTCACATTCTTGGGACCTGGTTTCCGGAGGGCAGCATGGCAAGGAGATTGATTCACCAGCCACTGCAGTGTTTCTTTGACACAGTGCATGAAATGGGGCAACCAGCTGACACGCAGGTTTTGGATGATTCAGATAGTCCTTATAGACAGGGGCCACGAAAAGTGTATTTTCCCAGGTTCTGAGCACCCAGGGAGCGGCCACTGTAAAACCATCACTGCAATCAGTATTGACAACATTTTCCTTGTGGTAAAAAGTTTTCTTGAAGACCTTTCCAGTCTATCTCACTCCCACTCTCTATCCCTGACTACCACTGTCCTACTCTCTATCACTTTAGATTAGTTTTTCCTATCTTAGAATTTCAAATAAATGGAATCATACAATATCTAGCCTTTTGTGTCAGGTTTCTTTCAGTTAGCATAGTACTTTTGAGGTTTTCCATGTTGTAGCATATATTAGTAGTATGTTCTTTTTTATTGCTGACTATCCATTGTATTAATATACCATTATATAGGTTACATATCAATACAATTTGTAATGTATATTGATATACCATTGCATCAATATACCATCGGTCCATTGTATACCACAATTTATT
>NW_011473879.1:20604-22505 GCF_000754665.1 Bison bison bison
TTAATTTATCTTGGACAAATACCTAAGAATGGAATTACTGGGCCAAAGCATTGGCTTATCTTTAATTTTATGAGAAACTATTGAACTGACTTCCACAATGGTTGTACCATTTTATACCCTCAATAGCAATGTCTGAAAGTTGAAATTGTTTCATATACTCCAGGACAGTTGGATTTTTAATGTCTAATTTTAGCTGTTCTAGTGGGTATGGAGTGATGTATCTTTGTGATGTTAATTTGCATTTCCCTGGTGACTAATGATGTTGAATACTTTTTCATGTGTTTATTGGTCATTTGTATGTCATCTGGCATGAAGTATCTGTTTTTTAGGTATAATTTGCAGACAACAAAATTTGCTCATTAAAAGTGTGCAATTCAATGAGTTTTGACAAATGAATGTGTGTGTATGTGTGTGTGTGCTTGTGTGTTTGTTAGTTGCTCAGTCATGTCCAGCTCTTTGCGATCCATGGACTGTAGCCCAGCAGACTCCTCTGTCCATGGAATTCTCCAGGCAAGAATACTGGAGTGGGTAGCCATTTCCTTCTCCAGGGGGTCTTCCCAACCCAGGGATTGAACCCCGGTCTCCCGAATTGCAGGCCGTTTCTTTACTGTCTGAGCCACCAGGGAAGCCCTGACATACAATCACATAACTAGCACCCACCAATCTAGAAATTTATCAGTAGTCCTGATCTTTTCAAAGTACCAGCTTTTGGTTTCATTGAATTTTTTTTTTTTTTTTTTGGAGGGGGTGTGCTATTTCATTGATTTTTTGCACTTTTATTATTTCCTTCCTTCTACTTACTTTGGGCTTAATTTTCTCTTCTTTTTTCTAGCTTCTTAAATTTGAAGCTGAGGTCATTGAAACATCTCCTAACTACTGTTTTAAGGGTGTCTCACGAATTTCATATGTTGTTTTCATTTTCTTTCATTTAAAATTACTTTCCAGTTCCTTTTTGATTTATACTTTGACCCATGGATTATTTAAAAGTGTGTCATCTAATTTCCAAACAGTTAAGGATTTTGTGACATCTTTTTGTTATTGACTTCTAATTTAATTATATTGAGGTCAGAGAACATACTGTTTTTTATTTCAATCCTTTAAAATTTATTGAGACTCATTTCATGGCCCAGCATGTGTTCTATCCTAGAGAATGTTCCACTGTGTTCAGAGAAGAATGTGTATTCTGCAGATGTTGGGTGCAGTGTTTTATTTGTGTCAATTAGGTCAAGTTGATTGATAGTGTTGTTCAAGTCTTTTACATCATCATGGGTTTCCTGTTTACTTTTATCAGTTACTGAGAGAGAACTGTTGAATTCTCCAACTATAATTATGACTTTAAATACTTCTTGTTTCAGATCTGCAGTTTTAGCTTCATGTATTTTGAAGTTTGTTACTAGGTACTTAAATGTTTAAGAATGTTATATTATTCTGATGAGGCGACCCTTTTATTATTATCATTTTACCCTTATATCATCATTATCATTTACTCCTGGTAATATTCTGTGTCTTGAAGCTTACTTTGAAGTTAATATAGCCACCATTGGTATATCTTTATCCATCATTTTAGTTTTAACCTGCGTCTTCATACTTGAAATATATTTCATATAGACAGCAAAAAAATTGAGGTTAATTTTATTTTTAATACATTAGGATGATGTCCAATACTTTGGCCACCTGATGCGAAGAACTGACTCATTGGAAAAGACCCCGAGGCTGGGAAAGATTGAAGGCAGGAGGAGAAGGGGACGACAGAGAATGAGATGGTTGGATGGTATCATGGACTCAATGGACAGGAGTCTGAGCAAGCTCCAGGAGTTGGTGAAGGACAGGGAAGCCTGGCATGCTGAAGTCCATGGGGTCACAAAGAGTCGGACATGACTGAGTGACTGAACAACAGGATG
>NW_011473879.1:22605-23229 GCF_000754665.1 Bison bison bison
CTCCTTTAATAGTGCTGCTTAGAGTATATTTACATTTAAGGTAGCTGTTGTTATGGCTGGCTTTAGGTCACCCATTTCTGTATTTGTTTCCTATTCTTCTCATCTATACTTCATCAGCTTTTACTTTTTCTCTGCCTTGTTTTAGATTATCTTTTGAAAAAAATTTATTTTGAAATAATTACAGGTTTATGAAAGAGTTGCAAAGAGAGTAAAAAGTGTTCTCAAATACTTTTTATCTAACCTTCTTTACTGTTCACATCTTACACAAACATGCTAGTGTATTTATCAAAAACTAAGAAATTCACATTGGTACAGTATGATTAACTAAACTACAGATTTCATTTGGATTTTCCCTTTTCTATTCCAGGACCCCATCCAGGATCCCACATTTCAGCTATTCATCATGTCTCCTTAGGTTCCCTCTGGCTGTGGCAGTTTCTCAGATTTTTCTGGTTTTTGATGACCTGAACAGTTTTTAAGAGTACTTGTCAGGTATTCTATAGTGTTAAGTCGCTTCAGTCAAGTCTGAGTCTTTGAGACCCTCTGGACTGTAACCTGCCAGGCTTCTCTGTCCATGGGATTCTCCAGGAAAGAATACTGGAGTGGGTTTCCATGCCCTCATCC
>NW_011473879.1:23329-23603 GCF_000754665.1 Bison bison bison
TGTGACTTACTGGTGATGTTAACCTTCATTACTTGGTTAAGGTGGCTATTTGTCAGATTTCTAAACTATAAAGCTACTGTTTTTCCCTTTTCAAAAAATTTAAATTATATGCAAGTCACTAAATTCAGCCTACACCCAAGGGGAGGGGAATTCAGCTTCACCTCATGGAGGGACAAGCATCTAGGAATAATAGAAATCTTTTACCTTCTATTTTATCTCCATCATTGGCTGCTTACCTGTAATCAGTGTTTTTTGGAGTTTCTCCAGGGCTTAA
>NW_011473879.1:23703-25543 GCF_000754665.1 Bison bison bison
CCAGGGCTTAAAGCAAACATTTTTATCTGAAAAAAACAAAAACATTAATTCAAAAAGACACCTGAGCCCCAATATTCATAGCAGCATTATTTACAATTGCCAAGATATGGAAGTAACCTAAGTGTCCATTAGATGAGTGGATAAGATGTATATACACAATGGTATATTACTCAGCCATTAAGAAACCAAAATTTTGCCATTTGCAGCTATATGAATGGACTTGAAGGGCCTTATGGTAAGTGAAATACATCAGCGAAAGACAAATACCATATAAGTACGCTGTCACTTATATGTGGTATCTAAAAAATACAACAAATTAGTGAATTTAATAAAAAAGAAGCAAACTCACAGATAGAGAGAACAAACTAATAGTTACTAGTGGGGAGAGGGAAGGGGGAGGGGCAAGACGGGTAGGAGAGTAAGAGGTATGAACTATTAGTACAGAATAAGTGACAAGGATATGTTGTACAACACAGAGAATACAGCCAATATTTTATAATAACTATAAATGGAGTATAACCTTTAAAATTTCTGACTCACTAAACTGTATACCTGTAACTTATATAATATCATACAACTGTATTTCAACGAAAAAATCAAGTCAAATCAAATAAGCATTTTTAACTTACCATAATCTATCTTCAAATTCTGTTCTACGACTTCACGTACAAGTAAGAGCCTTAACACAGCATGCTTTGATTTCTCCTATCCTTTGTGGCATTGTTGTAATACATTTTGCTTCTACATATATTATAAACCTCCAAATACATTGTTATTGCTTTAAACAGTCATTTAGATCTTTGGAATAATTCATCCAGGTGAAATTCACAGAACAGAAAATTAACTATTTTAAAGTGAACAATTCAGTGGCAATTAGTAGTCAATTATCTCTTAAAGAAAAAAAATGTAAAGGTTGAAAACAAGTCTTTTCATATTTATCCACGTTTACCATATATGGTGCTCATCATTGCTTTTCTTAAGTCTGACTTTCCATCCGGTATCATTATCCTTTAATCCGAATAATTTCCTTTAACATTTCTTGTAGTATATAGACCTTTGAATATTTTAAAGATGTCACCCATTGTCTTCTGGCTTGGAACATTTTGGTTGAGAAATCATGGTAATCTTTAGCTTGGTGTCCCTGTATGTAAATGTGTCTTTTTTCTAAGACTGTTAGCATTTTCTCTTTAGCTGTGGTTTTCAGCAATTTTCTATGACGTGCCTTGGTATGATTTTCTTCATTTTCACCTTTCCTGAGGTTTGTTGAGCTTCTTGAATTTGTAGTTTATTGTTTTCATAAGATTTGCCAAAATTTCAGCCATTATGTATTCCTTTTTGCCTGCAGCTCCTCCTGGAACAATAATTACACATATGTTAGTATCTGTGGTATTGAAACATAGGTCACTGAGGCTCTGTTAACATAAAAAAAAGTTTTATTGAGATATAATTCATGTACTGTACAATTCACACATTTAAAGTATGGAATGCAATGGCTTTTAGTTATAAATAGATATGTGCAGCCATTACCATGGTCAATTTTCAAATATTTTCATCTCCAGTGAAATTCCATATGCTGGCTATCTCCCATCCCTAAGCAATCACCAATCTACTTTCTATCTGTACAGTGTTGCCTATTCTGGAAATTTCAAATAAATGCAATAATATAAATTGTGGTCTTTTGTGGCTGGTTTCTTTCATTCTGCATAATATTTTCAATGTTTTTCCATATGGTAGTATATATCAATACTTCATGACTTTTTATAGACAGACAGGGAGGCCTGGAGTGCTGCAGTTCATGGGGTCGCAAAGAATCGCACACAACTGAGCGACTGAACTGAAC
>NW_011473879.1:25862-26377 GCF_000754665.1 Bison bison bison
TAATTTCAAATATTATATTTTCACCTATTCATTTAAAAATATTTTAAAATATATAATTTAAAAGTTTAAATATATAATTTAAAAGTTAATAATTTCAAGTTAAAAAATAGAACTACTATATGATCTAGTAATCCTACTTCTGAGTATATATCCAAAAGAAATGAAATCAGAATCTCAAGAAAATATCTGCAGCCCCATGTTCATTGTGGCATCATTCACAATAGCCAAGATATGGAAATGACCTAATTATCTGTTAATGGATGAGTGACAGATAAATGGATAAAGAAAATGTGATAGATATAGGTATATCACATTGCTATCTCTTTTTTCTTTATTTCTATAGTATTTATTTATTTATTTTAATTGGATGCTACTTACTTTACAATATTGTGGTGGTTTTTGCCATACATTAACATGAATCAGCCATGGGTGTATATGTGTTCCCCATCCTGACCCTCCCTTCCACTTCCCTCCCCATCCCATCCCTCAGGGTCATCCCAGTGCACCAGCCCTGA
>NW_011473879.1:26477-28624 GCF_000754665.1 Bison bison bison
TTTCCTTTAAATCCTTGAATATATTTATATTAGACATTTTATTAATAAAAGTCCTCTGTCATTTCTGGCTCTGTTTCTACTGACTGGTTTTTGCCCTGGCTTTGAAAGCAGCACATTTTCCTGCTTCCTTACATGTCTAGTAATTTTTTTATTGGATCTTAAATACTGTGAATGTTTGAGCATCTGGATTTCATGTCTTCCTTTAACTCTGTTCTGGAAGTCAGTTGAGTTACTTGCACATCAGCCTGAGCTTTTCCAGGCTTGTTTTTTGGTTTCATCAGAGCAGATCTAGGGTAGCATTTATTCCTGGGCTGTGTGTGCTGTGCTTAGTCATTCAGTTGTGTCTGACTCTTTTGCAACCCCACGGACTGTGGCCCACCAGACTCCTATGTCAATGGAGATGCTCTAAGCAAGAATACGGGAGTGGGTTGCCATGCCCTCCTCCAGGGGATCTTCCTGACCCAGGAATCGAACCTGGGCTAGCTTATCCTTATTGCTAAGGTATGATGTGTCTTGGGGTTTCTACTGAATGCCCTGGATTTTCAAAAGGTTTCTTTATGCTGGCTGGTGGGAAATTGAATGTCTTTCAAACCTGTGAGAACTCTGGGAATGTCAGCTTATAGCTTCGTGGTAGTTCTTTGCCTGACTTTTTGGCATTCTATCCTATGTGTGAATAGCTTAGTGTCAAGCAATCCAATCAAGTCCCCATGCAGAAATCTAGAACTCTTTCTCTGTGTTGCTCCCTCCTTTCCAGTAGTCTGCCTTGCAAATTCCAGATTCCTCAGTCTCCCAAACTCTAATGTCTTTCTCTTTAACTCACAGAGACCACTGTGCTCTTCGAGGGTTTTTCCTTCTCACTGCACGGTCCAGAAAGTGCCTCCAGACAGAAACCAAGGGCTGTCATAGACTTCATCTTATTTATTTTCCTTCTCTCAGGGATCACTGCCTGTTGTCCAATATCTAGAAACAGCTGTTTCATATAATTCAGTTTTCTAGGTGTTTTTTTTTAATGGCAGGAGAAAAAGTTTGATACGATTTGCTCCAACACGGTTGGCATCAGAAGTCACAGGAGAGATTTTTAAGCAGGGATATGATCATATTTGTTTTGAAGGAAAACCTGGTGGCCATCTGAGAGTCTCTTGAATGGACAAGAGGTAAATACCTAGACAGAAAGACAGAAAAGGAGATTATTTAAGCTGTCTGTGAAGGAGCTGATGGTGGTCTGGATGGGAAGAGCAGCAGGGGAACTGGAGAGGTGTGAAGACATGTGAGAGCTCTTTAGGAGGTGGGACTGGCAAGACTTGCTGATAGATTGCATGTACATGACAGGTGAAATAAGGGGTTCAAGATGACCCCCACTTATGGTAGTGCCATTTACTGAGACTGAGGAAGAAGCAGCTTTGTTTTTCTTTTTTTAAAGGAGTCTATTGTCTGTAGTGAGTTCAGTTGTGGACATATGGAATTTGAGTCGCTGGTGAGCTGCCCTACCAGAGGCAGTTAGATATGTAAAGCTGGGATTCACAGGAGAGCTGGTGGCTAAAAAAAAATCAATTTGGGGTTTATGGCATATACATGACATGGTAAGTGAGGCCACGGGAATGGGTGAAATTGTCCAGGGAGAGGGTGTCCAGTGACCAGAGAGGGCAGCCCTAGACAGAGTGAATGTCTGCATTTCTACTGGAGAGCTGGACGCTGAGAGGACGGGCCACAGCTCAGAGAAGTTGTGATGGGGAGGAAATGGGATTAAGTGGGAGCCCTGCTCATCCTGTCCCTGGAGAAGAAGCCCTGGGGGTAGGGGGCTCAGGGCCCAAGGATGGGAGTAGGGGTGCTAGGGGAGAAGTCACCAGGTCCCAAGGCACATTCTGCTCACTTCAGTGTTCCTTTGGTTTCTGTCTGGCCCTGCCTGTCTCACCTCCAGGCACTACCATTAACAGTAGGACAAAGAAATGGAAAACTAGGGCAAAGAAATGCATAATAGAAATAGAAATAGTTTCTAAACCCCAAAGTAGGAGAAAACCTCAACTGGTATTTTGGAGGCGACAGGCAGCAGTTGCCACTCCGTCTCCACAGGCCAGCATTGTCAACTTGGCCCTGTGCCCTGCAGCTGGGCCCTGCGGGCTGGCCACACTCCAACCCGCCCACATATC
>NW_011473879.1:28890-31424 GCF_000754665.1 Bison bison bison
CTGACTCTTCTTTCCTAACCTCACTCATGCCTCCTGGAACTAAGGAACTAGCCATGGTGTCACCACCCAACTCTGACTTGAATTCATTCTCTGTTGGCCTATTCTTCCATTGGCTCTTGTCTGTCTCCTCAATGGGCTGGGGGGCCCTCCCAGGCCCTGGACCTGCCAGCAGTTGCTGTTTCTTTGATTTCTCCACAGTACACCTAGCTTGGAAACACGCCAGGGCCACGCTGAAGGGACCCTTCTTCATCAGCTTTGCCGTCAACTTTGCAGTCAACTCAGATATGTGGCCTGCTGACTGACTTGTGATGAACGGCAGCGTTCCTTTAAACTCGGGAGCCTCTTGGGGCACGTACAATAGGACCTGGCTCCCCCTGGTTTCATTTGCATTCAACTTCTCAAGGGCATGGCTTTTGGGTAGAGCGAGGTACAGCTGGATTTCTTTTTTTTTTTTTAGGTCCTGCTGTGGGTCATGTGGGATCTTAGTTCTCCAACCAGGGATTGAACCTGTGCCCCCTGCATTGGGAGCACAGAGTCTTAACCACTGGACTTCCAGGAAAGTCCCTGGATTTCTTTTTTTGAAATAAAATAAATAATTGGCATTGAAACATGTATATTACTATATGTGAAATAGATCGCCAGTCCAGGTTCAATGCATGAGACAGTGTGCTCAGAGCCAGTGTACTGGGATGACCCTGAGGGATGGGGAGGGAGGTGGGAGGGGGGTTCAGGATGTGGAACACATGTACACCCATGGCTGATTCACGTCAATGTATGGCAAAACCCACTACAATATTGTAAAGTAATTAGCCTCCAATTAAAATAAATAAATTAATTTAAATAAATAAATAAATAGTTGGGGGCCCTTCCAGACCATCAGCAGTAAGCCCATACTCATCCCCTCCCCCAGACCTGGGAAAACAATGCTCTCTCTCCAGTGGGTGCTGGACCTTCTGGGCTGCAGGGGGCATGTGTATCCACAAGGCTACTCATCTTGACCCACTGCATCTTTGACTTCTGTCAGTGGAGGTCCTTGGAGAAGCAGACATCAAGACAAGATTAAATGTGCAAGTGCTGTCTTGAGGGAGACCCCTGTGAAGGATGCAGGGGAAGAAGTAGAAGAAGGCAGGGAGCATCTTCCCATCCCAGTGCAGGACTGATCCTTGAGACAGGAGAGGAGGAAGGAAGGAAGCACGATGTGAGGCTGCTCACATCACAGCCTGGTTCTGAGAAAGTTTAGATCACTGGGAATTACCTTAGCAAGGCTTGCTTATTGGAGGAGTCTCGTCCCAGGGATGGGCTGGGATTGGCATCCTCACTGGACTTAGTCATTGGCTGGGAGCAGCCTGGGGGGAATTTGGCCTTGATATAAACACCACCGTGGATCCCAAAGTGGAATCCCTGGGGCTGTTGGTGACCTCTGCTTCCCACAGCAGCAGGTTTTCTTGAGGGAAACTCTGAACAGCACATATCCATGCCTACCTCACCCTCCCTGCAGCCTCCTGGGCTTCTCCACTCTGCCACCTTGCCTGGGACCAGTCTTCACTGGTTTGTTCCCAAGGCAATCATTTCTTCCCTTCCAGCCAGACTCGGGGCCAGACGATCTGCCTGGGCCTCCTCAAGCTCCTCAAGCAGGGCCCAGGCCCCCAATCCCTGCCTGGGTGGAGAGCTGCTTGGAGCAGGCTGGGAGCAGGGGCCAGCGGGAAGGGGCTGGGTGCTTTGGTTCACCCACCGGCCAGGTAGTCAGTGCAGAGACGTTAACAACAGCTCCCAAAGGAAGGCTGCTGCTACTTCTGTCCTTGGTCTGTGCCCTCTGTTCTCAGGTAGATCTGGAAACCCAATCCTTCTTCCCTAGGCCTTCAAGGAAGCCATGACCGGTTCCTCAGGGAAGTACAGATGAACAGCTCTCTGAGTGCTCTTGGCCCACCTGTGTTGCTTGTGGTGGAAAAGGGTAAAGGGATGGGCTAGTGGGCAGCGGCAGCTGACCAGAGCCAATGGAAGATCCAACCAGGATCCTGAGAGAAAATATTTCCTCTGGAAGGATGGCCATGACGCTAGCCCAGCTGGTGGTTTCTCCTGGCCCAAATACCAGTCTGCTTTGGTGGTAGGCCCCCAGGATCTGGTCTAATGCCTGGGACACAGTGGGTGCCCAGAACCTGTGGGTGGAACAAGTGTCTTCTCCTGGTTTGCCCTCCAGTGATCCCCTTTACCCTCCACTAGAACGTCAAGTTCATGAGAGCAGGAACTTCGTGTTTTCCCTGCAATATCCTAGCTCAGAGCTGGCACTCAACAAAGAGTGTCCATTGGGTGCCAGAGCCCTTCTTCCAGGGGCACAAGAAGAAGGAAAGTGTAGGCCCAGTCCACGAGAACTCACAGTCTTCTGGGGAAACACAGCCTTGCAGGCAGCAGATGGTGAGCCTGGATTTACTCTGAAGCAGCTAGACATAAGGACTGATTTAAAAGAAAGCTCTGAACAAGAACATAGCTGACCACAGCTGGTTGGCGGAGACTTTGGTGTGGAGGGGGACACTGGA
>NW_011473879.1:31524-31724 GCF_000754665.1 Bison bison bison
GCAATGGGTCTCACCCGTAGGCCTGTCTATGGCTCTCTTGCTGGACGTTGGCAGAAGTCAAGTGTATTGAGGAAAGAGAAAGGCTTCTTGGACCCATGAGAGGGCAGCAATACAGTCTCTGCCCCTGCCACCCCTCAGAGGTGCATCCTCAACGTGACAGCACATCCCTTCAAGTCCTTCAGCCTTGATCCGTCAAGAGA
>NW_011473879.1:31871-34583 GCF_000754665.1 Bison bison bison
CAAGAGAGAACACCTTATTCATTCGCACATTGCCTTTGGACTCCAAATTGTCACTGCCAGCCTGAGACTGTAAAGTGCCCAGAGCGCAGGTTCCAATGTCCTGTCATTTGCTGGGAGATTATGCTATGCAACTTCAGATTCACTAAGGGCTCTAACTGAATGAGAAGGAATTAATGAACAAATGCCACTCCTCTGAGGTATCATAAGGCTTTTCTTCCTATGTTGGGAATGGTATGGACCTGAACCTTTCACACTCCATCTCAGCAGGCAGACTAGGGTTGGGGTTTAGGCTGACGTTAGGGTTATGGTTGGAATAGGGCTTAGTCCATGGCTAGGGCTAGAATAAAAGAAGTAGTCCCCACTGGGATGGAATCCAGTCTTTCCCCCTCCTCCCCACCCCACTGGGCCATATCACCCAAGGCTGCTTCATGAATCTTTGAGGAAAAGCTCAAAGTTCAAATTTTTAGCTGGAATTAAAGGTATGGCAGGCTCCATTAATGCAAGAGTTACAGGTTGAGCAAGATTCAACCAAGTCATGGGGTCACAAAGAGTCAGACACGACTGAGCAACTGAGCAACAACAGCAACGAAGATTCAGCCACGATTGGCTGTGAATGTGGCGGTGGTAGTTCTTTCAGGAGCTGAGGCTTGGCAGAGAGCAATGTTTGGAGGAGGGAATGGATTCGCCTGGAGCAGGCAGGTTCTGAGGGGGAGCCCTACGGAGAGACACCTTGGTGAGGGCTCCAGCAGACAGTCTTTGGTTTCCTCCTCCTCTTCCTCTTGGCTGACACCATGTGATAAGAATTGTGCTTATTCCTTCGCAGACATCTTATTTTGTCCGCAGGACACTCTACAAGGAAAATCTGATATCATCCCATTTTACAGATGAGGAAACTGAGGCTGAAGAATGTTAGATAACTAGTCTACCAGTTCAAATGGGGCTAGGGGTGGGACCTGGCTCTGACTGACTCCAGAGACTTTATTACTGCCATCTGCTCACTCAAGTTTCTCTTGGGGTCTAGGCTTGCTGTGGGTGTCCATGGGACAGGTGATACTTCTGACGCAGAACTGTCCCAAGCCTGACTCATACATAACACCCTTCTGTCCAGCGTCCCTACAGCTCTATTCCCCTGGAGCCCTTTGGTCCTCCTGGGCCTCCTGGGAATTCCAGCAGGTCCACGTGAGCAGAAGCTTGCTCCCCAGGGTATGTGATATCTCTACAGACTCACCCCAAAATGACTGGGGTGGGACCAGCCTCCAACCCCTGCCCTATCCTGCTCCTCTGCCTCTCTTAGCCCTGCTGTTCTCGGCAGTCTTCCTGCCTCCTGATAACTGTGGGAGGATCTAGCAGCTTGTGCATGAGGTTAGCTGGCCCCCGTCCAGGCTGAATTTCACTTGGTTATTTCCTAACCATATTTCTAACCTCCTCTAGAGACTCAGTCTCAGTCTTGGCTGATTCTGAGCAGTCCAGTTGTTAGCTTCTCTGTGGATTTCATTAGTATCTTGTTTATTGGCATCTTACAAAGTTTTTAACGAAGGTGTTCCTGGCGAGTGAGCCTGGAGTGGGTCACTCTGGTTGGTCAGAGTTTGGTGTTAATAAAGCCAAGCATGTGGGCTCAGGCACACCAGGCCTGCTGAGCTGAGTGGCGCTGGGCTGCTAACCATAGGCTGAGGCTGAGCCCACAGGCTGACTTTGGGGACCTGAACCCCGGGTGACAGTGGGTGTGGAAAGTCATACTAATAAACAAACCAGAGTACCTGTAGAGATGCTGCCTTAGAAGTGTGGCCCCAGGTGTCTGCCTCCTCCCTCAGCTCCCTGCCATCATCACACAGGCTTTAACGCAGGCCTGCACCCTCCTGCGTTGGGAAGATGGTGTAGTGATGGTGTGCAGAGGGGAACTGGTCTGGACCCTGCTCCCTGCCCTGGCACTGGCAAGGCCCTGTGGCTTCAGTGTCATAGTATCTCACTGGGGGACGGCTTTGCTGCCAGACCTGCATGGGAACTTTCTTCTCTGCCCCTCCTTCTCCTTCTCCCCTCTGGACTGACCCAAACTGGACCCTCAAGGAGTACATATGGCTCACCTGTGGTGTTGATGGCTCCTCTGGTTGGAAAGGGCCGCATCTGCCTCATTTCCAAGACGGTACAGAAAAGTGGGATGGGACCCTGGTGACCTTGTTGCCCTGTGTGCCCAGCCCTCTCTGCTCCAGTGGTGGAAATGGCTGGGCGGGCACTGAGGGGCCATGATCCCTCCCCAGGAGCCTCTGGGCCCATTTACAAGGCCCCACAGGGTAAAGCTTGTAGCTGGAAAACAGTGGCAAGCACTCTGGCTGCTGGGAGGCTGGGTCCACACTGTCACCCTTGTTAGCCTGGATTCTCCCCTAATAAAAGGGCCCCTGTATTCTGGGACAGTAAATTTATTTTGCAGCCTCTGTAAGTTTGTACACTATGGCTTCTATTCTGTTTATGATTTTTCTATTACTATTTCTCCCTGCCTCCTAGGGGCTGAGTATAAGGGAGACAGATAGCAGAGTCCAGGGGCCACTCCTCCAAAGGCTGCCAGCATCACCTTTGCTTCATCTGTGGTGCCAGGCTGCTGTGTCACCCAACTCCAGGGGTGGGGGGCATGATATGTGCAACATGATGGGTGCTATGGACTGTATGTTTGTGTCCCCCAGAAATTCATATGTTGAAACTCGAATCCCCAGTGTGATG
>NW_011473879.1:34945-35469 GCF_000754665.1 Bison bison bison
GTACCACATGCATCTGTAGAACTCCTGAGCCTGTATCCCCCGCTAGACTGAAAGCTGGTCAAGGATGGGTCTGTGAGGGAGTAGATGCTTAGGGTGGCACAGAGGGTTGAACTGGGACTCTAGAACCCAGCTCTCCTGACTCTCACCTCAGTGCCCTTTTCATTTCGTCTAGTTTCCTTTCAGTCCACATCCATCTCTTCTTTCTGCAGCCCCTTCTGTACTCTCAGGAAGAGCCCCTTACACTCACATAACTCCTCAGCTCTTGTCTTGCACAAGAGCTATTTCTAGCTCATGTGTTCCACCTGTCTCTTCAACTAGACTGTCAGCAACTTCAAGGTAGAGATTGGGCCTCTTCTGTGTTCTCTTCTGTGAGCTACACACTTCCTACACCACACTCTCTTGCCTCCTTCCCCAAGAGCTTTGTGGGCTCATCTTTCAAGGGCTGGCTAACCCAAACTTAAGAGTTCCAGACCTTTCCATGTACACATCTGTGGCCCTGTCCATGCCATGTACAGGGAAATCAC
>NW_011473879.1:35569-35886 GCF_000754665.1 Bison bison bison
TATAGCATCCTGCGCTGATAAAATAGGAATCTTCACGAAGGAGGTGATTCCTGGCCAGGGAGCTGAAGGGTCCATCCTTTTTCCAGATGGCCAAAATCAGGAGGGTGATGCTGGGGGATAAATGCAGAGGGAGATGCTGGGGGATGCATGAACAGCACGAGCAAAGGTGCACAAGCAAGAGCAGCTGGGTGGGCTTGGGGACCTGCAGTTATTTCGGCACAGCTCTTGACTTTGGCCTCCCGGTGCCTGGCGCTTGGCTGGTGCTCAGAAGACACTGGGTGAATGAATCCATCTCCATGACCGGGGGTACCACATGC
>NW_011473879.1:35986-36466 GCF_000754665.1 Bison bison bison
GAATTTATTTCACATTTCCATGGCATCGTTGGCTTATTAGGGTTTGAGTCTATTCATTTACCAGTTATCTAATAAAAATCCATCCATCCCAATAAATCTGTCCATCCCAGTGAATTCCAATATACAGGAATTCATTTTATCAAAAGGAATACTTGTATTTTACTTGCAGTAACTTCTTTTTCAAAGTGACAAATACCCTAACAGACCCACTGTGTGATATTATGACTAGAAGCTGAATACAAATGAAAGTGGGCCTTACTGTTCTTGTCCAATAGATGGTTATTGAAGTGTGTTTAGATTTGTATATAAATGTCACTGGGGCCTACAACCTAATTTCTCCAATGGACTCTACCCATAGAGTACAGGGAATCTGATAGGCTGTCCCTGCAACCACCTCTGCCTCTTACTTAGTGATGTCAGGCACATGAGCTAGCTTTTCCGGTCCTCAGTTTCCTTGGCTATAAAATGGGGACAATCAAA
>NW_011473879.1:36566-37918 GCF_000754665.1 Bison bison bison
AACGTCAAGGGCATGGAACACCTGAACTGGGCAAAGGTAGGGACTGAGAAAGGTAAGTAGCTCCCTCCTAAGGTGATCCTGAAGCATAAACACATTACCCTAAGGGCAGTTCTCCCCACCATGCCCCCACAGGGGAAATGATTGTACTCATTCTGAGGCAAGGTGGGAGTAGGGGGAGCAGTAAGGGCCAGATTCTTCTGTGACACCCTATGGGCAGGGTGTACACTGGCGCTGGATGCAACCATATAAACATAAGTATTAGCGAGAGCTTGCTTTCAGAGCTCATGCACTTAAAATAGAATGGTAGAGACACAGATGACATTCAGACCTGGAAAGCTTCTGGAGTCCATGAGGCCCTCCCCTATCCCGGGCTTGCTGAGGTCGCCAGCAGCGGTATCAGAAGGCTCTTCCCAGTGGGCCTGCCTTCCCACTTGCAGTGCCTGCAGCTTCTCTGATGGAGGGAGGGCTTTCTCCAGCACCCTGGTGCTTGCCCAGACCGACCCAGGGCACGCCCCCCTCCCCAACCCCAGGGCCAGCATCAACTGATGGGGGATGGGAATCGGTGGGAAAATGCTCCACCCTCCTCCCATCTCAGCTATCCAGTGCAGCACTTCTCGGGAGGTTCCCCACTCTCTCTGTCAGTCCCCAGCTGGTTGTGCCTGAGGCCACTGGCTATTTAATGCCCCCCTTTGTGGCTTCTCTCCCTTTCTTACTTTCTCTGTTTCCAAATATGTACTTCCTGTGACCACCTCCCCAATCAACTCCCTCAGCCCTACTCTTTGTCTCTGGGTCTGCTTTGAGGGGGAATCCAAACTAAACCCCTTTTTCTGTCTTCTGCAATTCTTGAGTGAGCCAGGTGGGCGGTGAGACAGGAACCTGAGGAAAGCTCCTTACAAATGTCCCTACTGGACATTTGTTTTCCAAGCACTTTCTTTCACCTCCATCCTTCTTATCCAAAGTGCAGAGGAGCAGCCAGGGCATCACCTGGGAGCTCGAGAGAAATGCAGACCCACCCCAGGCTGGCTGAATCCGAACCTGCATTTTGAACAAGATCCCTAGGTGGTTCGCGTGCCCCTTAGTTGGAGAAGCCGTGTACTGCATCTTTCTCCAGTCACATGAAGATCCTGTGACAAAGCATTACCATTTGTAGTATGTAGTGTCCCCCCAAATTCATGTTCACCGGAACTTTAGGATGTGATCCTATTTGGGGCCTCCCTGGTGGCTCAGTGGTAAAGAATCTGCCTGCCAATGTAGGAGACACAGGTTCGTTCCCTGGTCCAGGAAAATTCCACATGCCCTGGAGCAACTAAGCCCATGGGCCACAACTACAGAGCCTGTGCTCTAGAGCCCAC
>NW_011473879.1:38176-38946 GCF_000754665.1 Bison bison bison
AAAAACAGAAGCGGGGCACATTTCAGAGGCTGTTTTTCCGGTTACGCTGCCATAAGCCACGGAACACCGGGAGCCACCGGGAGCTGGAAGAGGCAAGGAAGGCTATGCACTAGAATCTTCGGCCCAGAGGACAACTTGATTTTGGGCTTCTAGCCTTGAGAGCTGTAAGAGAAGAAGTTTCTGTTGTGGGAAGCCACCACATTTGTGGTGCTACATTACAGCAGCCCCAGGAAACCAATAGACTATTCTTTCCAATTTCACAGCCACAGAGGTGGTAAAGTCAGGACTTGACCGAGGCCCAGTTTATGTTGCTGAGTCAGTGTGCTGTGGTAGGTGCCAGGCCCGGGGGGCCCCAGGAGCACTTCCAGGGCCAGGTTCTTAGACCGGGCCTGCTCCATGTGGTCGCCCAGGACTTGGAGGCAGCCACAGGGACATATGACTCAGGGGTGCAAATGACATGAGGTTGGGAGTGATGGCTGAACCAGGACTCAGAAAGATTTAGGCAGGTTGGAACAAGGGTCCCAACACTAGATGATGAAACCCCACCAAGATGAGAGGAAAGCTCAACGTTTAGGTGACAAAGAACAACCATACAGAAATAGGATAGGGAGAGCTAGCTTGACAGATGCTCTGATGGAAACAAAAACTAGAGCAGGAGTGTGGGTGGTTTATGTGACCTCAAGCTCAGCTGGAGCTGAGAGGGTGATGCAGTTAGTGGAGTGGGACCGTAGCCCTCAGCTGCATCAATGGAAGTGGGATGCCTGCCCCCA
>NW_011473879.1:39046-39900 GCF_000754665.1 Bison bison bison
CTGTGTTGCTCTTGCCACCCCTGGAGGACCAGGTCAAGGCAGGGGCACCACTTTTAAAAAGGACTGCAAACTACAGTGTTTGTGGGGCAACCAGAATGGTGAAGATTCAAAAACAAAACAGTGATAAGAGCTGCCATTTATTGAATATTCCTTATGTGCCAGAAACTGGGCTAGGTGAGTGAGATAGGCACTGTCTTGGCCCCAGGGGATGCTTACAGCCTGCTGACCAAGAAACCTGGAAGCTGATAAATACATGTATTTATTTAGAAATGTATACATGCTACAGAGGAGTGCAGGGTGCTCCGAGAGCACTAACCCAGAGAACCTGACACAGACTGGGGATTCAGGTTTTCATCTTTGAGCCCGTTTATGAACGCTGACTAAGTGTTACCCAGGGGAGCATGGTACCTTTGAAACAAAACAGCAGGTTCAAAGGCCCTGGGGCACATTTGAAAACCAGAGAGAAGAGTTGTATTGAGGGATGTGGCTTGGTTAGATGAGGGTCTTGGAAACACTGTTTTGGCCATGTTGTGAGGAATGGATTGGAGAGAGGCAAGAGTGGAGACCAGTCAGGGAAGGGTTGGAGTCAGCCTGGGTTAGTGTCCTATCACTGCTGTAACAAATCATCACAAACTTAGTGGCTTAAAATAACACAAATGTCTCCTCTTACAGTTCTGGAGGTCAGAAGTCTGAAAGGAGTCTCACTGGGCTAAAATCAAGGTGTCAGCAGGGCTGTGTTCTTCTGGAGGTTCCAAGGAGAATGCATTTCCTCCACCTCTTCAGGCTTCAACAGGCTGGCCACATTCCCTGGCTCATGACGCCTTTCTATCTTCCCAGCCAGCAATGGCCAATCA
>NW_011473879.1:40250-43638 GCF_000754665.1 Bison bison bison
TCATTGGTTCTGGGGATGGAGATGTAGATGTCTTCAGGAGGCCATTATTCAGCCAACCACACATTCTGATTTACATACATCACCTCATTTATTTCCCATGACTCCTCCCATGAAGTTGGTACTATTATTACACCGCTCCCCCATTAAAAAGAATTTTTTTTTTGAGGGAACCACACAGCATATGGGACCTTAGTTCCCCAGTCAGGCATTCGAAACAAGGAGTCTTAACCACTGGACCAACAGGAAAGTCCCCTATTAGTCCCTTTTTATGGACAGGATACCGAAGCTTACAGAGGTGACCTGCATAAGGTCACACAGTTGGGAAGTGGCAGAGTCCAGAGTCAGATTCCAGGCTGATGTTGCAGATCCTGTGACCTTAGTCCCTGCCCCATACTGCCTCTCTACGCAGAGGGCACAGGGGAGCTGACTTCTGGTGTGCAGTGGGCTAGCTCTTACCCAGAGTCAAGTTTTGGGTGACTCCAGAAGACAGAGCCAGGCCAATACTTATAAGTTGTGTGTGTGTCAGTCACTCAGTCATGTTTGACTCTTTGCAACCCCACGGACTGTAGCCTGCCAGGCTTCTCTGTCCACGGGATTCTTCAGGCTAGAATATTGGATTTGATTGCCATTCCCTTCTCCAGAGGATCTGGAGAAAGACTTTTTGTATTTCTAAAAAGTTCTTTGTGGTGATAAGCCTCAAAGAAGTTGGAAGTTGATCCTTTAGCAATGGAGAGTCACTGAAGACATGCTGAGAGAGGGTTCTAGAGACAAGAATGTGTGGGTGAAGACTTTTTTCTTTCTCAGGTGAGAGGAAGGTGAGCATTGAGGTGACAAGAAACTCCCAGGCAGATAACCAATCAGAGGAGGAGGGAAATCAAAGGTAGCCTCATAACCAGATTCAGAGTCAGAATCTGCAAGAGTACCAAAGAGGCCCCCTCTCATTTGGGGAAAGGAGCACCCCACACCTTTCCCCCTCAGATCCATCCATCTCCATCTGCCTGAAGGACCATCTGTTCATGAAATCTCTCTGTCTCTTCCAGGTGGGATATTTTATGTTTTCCCACCTGTGGGAGAAACCTGCAAGGCTCACATTGCTCAAATGGAGCTGAGATTAGACTCTAGCCTTGTGCCTATTGCTTGGATGTCAGGGCCCTGAGCAGTCATCACCACAGGTAGCCCAGTGCAGGGGAAGAACCAGGCCAAATGTTTTCAGTGACTTTGGGGGGCCCATTTGGGGTCTGCCCAACAACACTTGCCCTTGTGCCCTGTTCTAGAGTCTTGAGCTGTGGGGAGTCGGGTTATATGACACCCCCACTGCAACAGCCTCTCCAGGCTGCCACTTCTGTAAGGCGGAGGTAGCCCTGGCTCTTGGCTTGGGATGGTCTCTTAGGAGAACAATGGGCAGGCTGGTGCCAGTGGGGATGGGGAAGTTTTGCTTCTTAGCAACAAAGGGAGCATTGGAATGGAAAAGAAGCCCGGGGGCTGCTGGGACTCTCTAGTTGGTTATTTCTCTCTGCTCCTAGACAACTCCAGGCAGCATGGGGACCTGGACTCCCTCTGCCTAGCCTGTGGCTAACGTGCCTCCCCCGGAGTGAAGGGGGGTGGCCCGTGTGTCCACCACCCTGTGGCGAGGATCCAGCCCTTTCCACACCAGCGCGCTGCCGAAGGCTTGCAAGCTATTTGGGGAGTTGCACAAACTGGAAGAGGGCTGCTGGGGAGGGGTCGGAGGAAGGGTGTTGGGAGAACTTAGCTGTACTGCTGGCAGCTGCAGGGTGGGTGGCTGAGCACTGTCTTCTCTGGAGGGAGGTCAAGGACACAGCTGGAGCCTATTCTCAGCTCCCTCCCTCCTTCCTACAGCGCCGTGATAATAGCTCCTAACACTTACTGAGCCCTTAGAACAGGGTCTTAGCCAGACTCTGTTCTCAGCCTTTTCCATGGATCATCTCATTTAATCCTTCACAACAGTCGTGTGAGATAGGGCTATTATTATCTCTATTTTAGAGATTAAATAATAATACTTTTAAAACACCCTGAGGCACACAGAGGTTAAGTAAGCTATTAAGTGCCTCAGCCAGGATTATGAACTCAGAGTTTGGCTCCAGAGGGTGAAACTAACCAGGCCTTGCTGCCTGTCATGTGACAGGCTGGCTACATGGTCCCACCTTTTGGGGCTGCCCTGTGAAGTGTCCCTTCGAGGCCGGCCCTCTTCGGGCCTTCCTCATGCTTTGAACATTATAATAGCCACCAACGTACTGCGCGCTTACTATGCACCAAGGATTGTGCCCTTTACAGGACTGATTTTTATAATCTTCACCACAACCCTGTGGAACAGATATTGTTGCTGCCTCCATTCTACAAGGTGTGGAAACCGAGGATACCGAAGGTTTGATAACTTGTTCAAGGTCAAGTTAGGATGTAGCAGAACTAGGATTTAAATTTGAACCAAAGTCTGACTCTGCAGCTTTTTATTCATTCATTTATTCAACCAATCAGCCTTTCATAGACTGACATATGCCAGGCACTGTGCTTGGCATCAGTGGGTATACACAAGAGCAACAGTTCTATATGTCTGATTCTATCTCTCTAGCTTAGACTGCTCTCTAGAACTGTGGATTTATGAATCCAACTGGCCACGTGACATCATTCTGAGACTAATGTACTCAAAACAGGACTCTTGACCCTTCCTCCAAAGTTGCTTGTGCAAAGCTTTCCTTAATTCTGCAAATAGCATCATTATCCAGGCAGTCGCTCAATCCAGGGCTTGAAAATTGAGACGCTATCATTTTTTTCCTCCCTTTTTGGCTATGCTGCACGGCACTACGATCTTAGTTCCCTGACCAGGGATCAAACCCATGACCCCTGCATCGGAAGCTCGGAGTCTTAACCAGTGTATACTGCCAGGGAAGTCCAAGAAGCCAACTTTGAATGCTTTCTTTCCTTGACCCCTGACATTTAATCTAGTGTCTGGTTGACTTGATCTCAAACATATCCTAAATCTTTTCATGTTTCTCCCTCCCTTCTCCCCTCACCAATCCATATCCAGAGGGAAGTCAGCATGAACATTAATACATCAATCACATCATTTCATTCCCCTGCAGATTGCCACGTGCTCTGACCTACATGGCACTGCCTGAACTGAGTACTCTGTTGCCACCCTGGTTCCCTGCCCTCTCCCTCCTCTAACAAGCTGAGCTCTTTCCTACCTTTGCCTTTGCTCACATACCCCTCTCTGCCTAGACTGTTCTCCCATCAGATCTCAAATTATTATTATTTTTTGGCCGCACCATGAGGCATGTGAGATGTTAGTTCACTGACCAGGGATCAAACCCGTAGCCCCTGCATTGAGAGTCTTAGCCACTGGACCACCAGGGAAGTCCCTAGGTCTCAA
>NW_011473879.1:43738-44233 GCF_000754665.1 Bison bison bison
TTAAATGTCACCTCTTCAGAGAGGCCTTCCCTACCCAGTTTCTAAAAAGTAGTCACTCTCTTCTCTCTGCATGGCTCTTATTACTAAAGAATATTTTCTTTAAAAAAATTTTTTTTCTCCTTGCCTATCTCCCTCACCCACTACAATAAAAGCTCCATGAGAGCAAGGTTGGCCCTGAGCATCTGAAAGAGTATGTGGCAATAGCAGGTGCTCATTAAGTATGGTGGCAGAGTTGGGGGGTAGAGCAAGGTGGGGGGCACACAGAGCGGTGGAAAATCCCTGGGAAATGACAGAGGAACAGCAGCCAAGAAGCAGCAGAGGGACTAAAGAACCTTCTGTGAGCCCGGGCTAGGGGGCAGGGAGGCCTGAGGCTTCTAAGTTTCCACTCTGCCAGTCACTAGCCAAAGGCACTTAGCTTCTCTGAGCCAAAGCTCCCCTAGTTGACAACAGGAATAATGGTATTGTCACCTAATAGGGTTGTTGGGGGGTGTGGGG
>NW_011473879.1:44333-44918 GCF_000754665.1 Bison bison bison
CTCAAACCCTCCAGTGGCGTCCCAGCTCGCTCCGGGTAAAAGCCAAGGTCACTGTAATGGCCTCCACGTGCCACACACACCCTCCCCCCTCCTCCCTCTCCACTTCCCCTTTGCCCTCATCTCCTACTACTTCGTCTCACGGCTTTCTTCCAGCCCCAACGGCCCCTCCACTTCCCAGCTGCAGGGGCTTCAGCTTGATGTTCTCTCTGCCCAGAAAGCTCTTTCTCCAAATACCTGTGGAGACTCAGCCCTCACTTCCTCCAGGTCTAGTCTCAAAGGTTCACCTCCTCGGTGAGACCACCAAGGGTAACCCTGTTTGACACTGTGCCCTCTCTGCCTTCTCTCACTTCCCACAGGCTGGCATGATGTGAAAGTGAAAGTGAAAGTCACTCAGTTGTGTCCGACTCTTTGCGACCCCATTGATTATACAGTCCATAGAATTCTCCCGGCAAGAATACTGGAGTGGGTAGGCTTTCCCTTCTCCAGGGGATCTTCCTGACCCAGGGATCGAACCCAGGCCTCCCGCATTGCAGGTGAATTCTTTACCAGCTGAGCCACAAGGGAAGCCCAAGAATACTGGAGTGG
>NW_011473879.1:45554-45959 GCF_000754665.1 Bison bison bison
GGGCTGGCATAGTGCCCAGCATATAAAAAATGTGTGGTAAGTGGCAGTTATTATTACAAATGACTATGTGTGGTCCCCCTTCCTGTGTCCGTGGCTTAGCACAGAGCCCTGCACTCAGTTGGCATGAGTTGAAAGAAGAACTCTACTTGAGGTAGAAAGTCCTCTCTACTTGCCACAAGAGAAAATACAAAGACACGTGCTCTAAGAGTGCAGAGGAGGGAGGGCAGGACCGCAGGCAGTTTCTAAAAACCTGATCTCCAGACTCATTCCTGCCCCCAAAAAGGAAACAGGGGACTTCAAGCAAAGGTCAAGTCCCACAAAGGAGCACCAGGGAGGCTGCATGGCTCCTCTACCTGGGCCCCTGGTCTTGGAAGGGGTCTGTCACTAGAATTCAGAGGGCTCATG
>NW_011473880.1:0-737 GCF_000754665.1 Bison bison bison
CCAGTCCAGGTTTGATGCACAATACTGGATGCTTGGGGCTGGTGCACTGGGACGACCCAGAGGGATGGTATGGGGAGGGAGGAGGGAGGAGGGTTCCGGATGGGGAACACAGGTATACCTGTGGCGGATTCATTTCGATATTTGGCAAAACTAATACAATATTGTAAAGTAAAAATAAAATAAATTAAAAAAAAAAAAGGAATGTTGTAGGAAGTGGTTTGGGATCTCACGGGGGAGAAAGGTGAGTCATATGGTTATCTATGCTGACAGCTGCCTTTCTGGACCATGTCTACTACCTACATCCTTTAGGCAATTTAGAGGGAATGTCAAAGATGCTTCTTGAGTCTTTTGGGGCTTGATTGTTTTCCACTTGAAATAATCCACATGCATAAGAGATATTTTGGAGTGGCAAATTTTGCCCCTCCTACCCTTGGGAACATAGAGGAAAATAATCAGGAGATGGGGATATGAACAAATATAATGAAATGTAGAAGCTAGAAAATAAAATATTTGTCCATAGGCAGTCCAGAGAAGGACAAAAAAAAAAAGAATAATGGAAACCATAATAATAATAATGATATCAGGATACTATTGAGAGGCACAGTGAGCTTTCAACATGAAAGGCCAAGGCAGGCAGGGCATAAAGAATGAAAAACAGTCCGAGGTACTGGTAAAATTTCAAATTTATAAAAGTTAGAAAGAGGGGATGTAATTTTAAGAGTTTAAATAAATGAAAA
>NW_011473881.1:0-1945 GCF_000754665.1 Bison bison bison
GAGAACCTCAATTTATTTTCATTTTTGAAATGGGATTAATAACAGTATTAGCTTCATTAGGTTGTTGCAACAATTAGATGAAATAAAACATGCACAGCACCTGGCATAGCTTTTGACACATACACAAGACACTCAATGATATTTGAGGTTATTAAAATTAGAGTCATAATGATGGTGATAGCATTACTCTTGTCATCTGGTACTGCTAAATGGTGAGATGTTCATTAGGAGCATAATCTTGTAGAAAATTCTGGAAAAGTACAGATACTAAGTAACTCAGTTTTGAAGGTAGTGCTAAGCTCTGTGCTGATAGATAGCCCTTGTGACTTCTTTGGTTCTAGGTGGATAAAGAACACTCAATAAGAACACCCTGCCTCTGATAAGAAGAAACACGTTAGAAGAAGTAGGCCTGGCCTTTGATGATTAAGTTAACTTTACCTTGGAGTTGACAAAAGCCAGCCAGCAAGGACTTGGTATGTTCACAACCAGTATAATGAGTGTAGCTATGAACAATAGAAGACAATGGTTCATGAAGTGCTAAATGCATATTAAAGGCTATAATTGATCAGAGACAGCCTGGAGTAGTCAAAGGAAACCTAAGGAAGTAAAAAAATAAGCTGGTTATTTAAGGAAGAGGAGGAACGAAGTAGAGTAGGGGAGTTTAGAAGGAAGGGGAACACTTGAGTCAGGGGCCATGACATGAGTAAAAATAAAGCATCACAATGGTCCTAACACCACTAGCTTGTATAGGTACTCCATGAACCCCACCCCCATTCAAGTTCCTTTCTAGCCAAAATAAAGTCTCTGTATTCACCCTTAGCTTTCCTGCCTCTATATGTTTTCCAACACTGCTCTGAAATTCTGTCTCAAAGTTTCTCATCAGTCCTGGCTTGCTTGTGAAGCTTTTCCTTATCACAAGATGATATGTTCTTACTATCCTTTCTATAAGGTCCCTATAGCATCTTGGGTGGTCTTCTCTAATGCCACTAATAACATTTGGCTTCAAATTAGAGTTCCTTGTATAACTGTTTATAAATTCCTTGAGGACAGAGATTGGAATTTATTCATCTTCATATACATTGCAGTAATGTGCAAAGAGCTTGGGCATATCCATGCTCTCAAAATTTTCATATTGAACATATGTTCCTTATGTGTGTGTGTGTGTTCTTAGTTGCTCAGTCATGTCTGACTCTTTGCAACCCCATGGACTGTAGCCCACCGGGCTTCTCTGTCCATGGGATTCTCTAGGCAAGAATATTGGAGTGCATTGTGATTTCCTCTTCCAGATCTTCCTAACCCAGGGATCGAACCTGTGTCTCCTACATTGGCAGGTGGATTCTTTACCACTGAACCACCTGGGAATCCCCTATGTTCCTTTAGAATCTCCCCAAACTGGAGTAGAAATGATGTTCACTATATATATCCATATAATGTTGGAACTGGAGAGCCCTATAATTTATCCAAATATTTTATGTCTTTAGCCCTACTTCCTGGTTTGCTTGTTTATGATAAAGTACAGCTAGTTGCTGGCTGTATAGTAGGTGCTTTAATAATATAATGAGAAAATGATAATTCTCAAATGATATATTTAGAAATTGCTACCAAATATGACTTCTACAGGCACAGATAAAAATTCTTTATTCAATGACTCAAATTATGATAGCAATTAGAATCTTGTAGTAAAAAGAATCAGTTTTTGTATTAAGCTCTAAATCACCCTTTTTTTCCAGTTAAGCAGGTGCTGAATAGAAATTTACAGATCTTCTTTAGAACCAGGATAGTTTCTCCATATGGCCAGTAATATATACATGTATATATTTCTGGCATGATTGCTTTTCTTTCTCATTGATTATAAAAAGCCATCAGGGCAAAGAATCCATCCTCCACTTTTTAATAACCATATATACTCAGGTGTATAGTAATCCGTTTGCTCATTCTCAGCACT
>NW_011473881.1:2045-7238 GCF_000754665.1 Bison bison bison
CTCAATAAATACTAACTTACTAAAAGACAATGACCTTAAGAGGGTTATGGTGACAAATATTTGGTGAGAATTATTAGCCAATATAGCCTGATTATTTTAAAGAGAGAAAGTAAGGAGCAAAGACAATTTTAGAGGACTGATTCTGAAGCCTAGTTTTCTGTGTTGTAGATAAAGTGGCAATTTTCTTTTAATCTCATTAAATTCTATCAAATAAAAACATATTTTTCACAGTTCTTTGTGATTGTTAATGATAGTTAAGTAGAGGATCCATTCCCTCTTCACTGATTTCTGCTGTTTTCAGGCTACATAAATCCTGCATTGACTACTTATCTATGGCTTGGTCCCCAATTGTGGAATTTTTTATCTTGCATAATAACTCTAGTAAAGGACCTTAGTTTTCTTTATGCATTGGATTCTAAAGGCCAAAGCAGATTATCCCCCAATAGTAGTTATTTCACATACATGACTGCATTATTTTTTCAAGGATCTGCTGTGTTTTTCCACTTAGGAGAATATATAATCCCTGCCACCCAATAAAAAAAACTTAATGAGTAAAGAATAAATTCTATTTTATCATTGGTGACTTCTCACACTGAATATATGAAATTTAAGAGAAAGGTCAGTAAGAAAATATCTATCTCAAAAAAAAAAGACAATTACCATGTCTGTATAGAAAAACGTCATATGAACCAATTTCACTACAAAGTGAGTTATTTAAATAAGCCAGAAGATTTATCCTCAGTAAAGAAAACACGCACATACTCACAGCTCTTTGTTGTCATCAACTCTTAAACTGGAGTATCATTTGTGACTTTCCATGTTTTATGGATTAGTTAGATAATAAAAAAAAAAAGTCCTGCTCATCTCTTTCCAAGTATTTCTTTTGAATCATATCCCTGACTATAGTTAAAGTAAATGAAAATAATACATTTGAAATCGGAAAGTTTTTATTAATTGATTTTTAATAAAGGCAATTTCTGGATGATACCAAATGGCTCCCCTGGTGGCTCAAACAGTAAATATTCTGCCTGCAATGCAGGAGACCTGGGTGCCATCCCTGGGTTGGGAATATCCCCTGGAGAAGGGAATGGCTACCCACTCCAGTATTTTTGCCTGAAAAATCCCATGGACAGAGGAGCCTGACAGGCTACAGTCCATGGGGTCTCAAAGAGTCAGACATGACTGAATGACCAACACGCACACACACCAAATGGGTAGGCCTAAATATCATCTCATCTCATCTCTCTCTGTCTTTGTCTCTCTCTCACACACACATACACACACACAGCCTGAGTCTAGATATCTTGTCTAACTAAGACTAATCACCAGATTTTCTCACTGGATTTTTTTTCCAGATGACAACTGAAATCTGAATTGTGTAGAACCAGCATTTACCAGTTAACTATATTCATTTTTATTTTGCAACTGACAGACCCCTGGAGTGAGGCTTAATGCATATTTAGAAGAGTGTACTAGTCTCTACTCCACTTTCTGCTTCTTGGCATTTTTTACTGTAGGTTTTAAGGGTTCCAAGTGTTCGACACAGCCAAAGAAGGCCAGAATCCACCTAGGAATAATGCAACAGGACCCTGATTTCAATTTTTTAGGACTCGGTGATTGAAGCTGTGATTGAAAAGATCAGCACTCTTAAACCATGCTTCAAGAGTTTCTTTAGTGACTAGAGAACTTCCTACTGTTACCAAACAGAAATTGCCCTTGCTCTTCAAAGGGACTCTGAGCTCCTGAATTGTAACTCTGGTCATCTTCTTTGGAAGGTAACATACCAGGCTTATTGGGAAATAATCATATCAGTCTGGTAGCAGAAGAAGCTGTCATTACTCACTATGCTAATAAAAATTATGATTACACCAAGACAGACTTCCTGGAAAACCTAATTATACAACAGCACTATAGCAGAAATCAATTTGAAGGATAATGTTTATTGTCAAACATCAGGCAATAAACAGTTTCAGCAGGTGATTGAATGCTCCCAACATTTGATCACCATAAAGGCACCTTATTGTAAACATCCCCAACCCTGAATGGTATTACATCCCAGGACACAAAAAAGAGCACACAATAAACTACATTTAAACCTTTTCTTCAATACATTCATGATCCAAGATTGAGTTCAATTTTCTCAACCCTAGCTCACTAGTCACTTATTACCTATAAAAACTTGGGCAGATTGGTTTGAGTCTAAATTTCATTATCTATAAAATGAGGATAATAATAATTGTTCTTACCTAGCTGGCAGTTTTATTTTTAGTATCAAATAAAAGAATTGATGAAAGGTATTTTGTAATAATACCATGATGAAATTACTTTATTTACAGGTAAGCCTCATATCTTTGACTATGAACCCTCTTCTATAGAGGAGGTGAGAAAGAGGAGGCTTATTTCCACTCTTCGCTGATCATTTTCAAGTTCATAACTGCCCATGCAAATGAATAGAATGAGAATAATAATAATCAATAAATCAGGAAACACTGGCTCAGCACATAATCTGAGATAGCTCTATGGAAATAAAGAACAATACCAAGATATGGTCTCTATTCTTAAGAAGTTTGTAGTCTCTGGGGGAGGACAGAAGGAATACATGCTAAACTTGTGGTTCTCACAGTAAGGTCTATGAACTCCTGGGGACCCCCAAGAACCTTTTAGGGGGATCTAAAAGATCAATACAATTTTCATTATAATACTAAGACATTATTTGCTTTTGTCACTCTTGATCTTTCATGAGTGTACAGTGGAGTTTTCCAGAGGTTACATGATGTACAATACAGATTGCATGCAGAAACATATATAAGAATCCAGCTGTGTTTTACTAAGCCAGATGTCAGAGGTTTTTCCTTTGCCTGGATAATTCCATGGACAGAGGAGCCTGGTGAGCTTCTCTGTCCATGGGGTCACAAAGAGTCTGACATGACTGAGCACTAACATACACACACAGAGAGGTTTTTTTAATGTGAAACAATGACACTCTTCTCACTAACTTTATTTTGGAAAATGTTTTCATAAAAATATGTTATTTGTGTTAACATGTAATGGGTTTGTTGTTATTTGAAATGAAATAGACATCTCTTAAAATTCCAGTTTTATGGAAGAATCAACCTTTCTGACTTCAGACTATACTACAAACCTACAGTCATCAAGACAGTATGGTACTGACAAAAAGACAGAAATATAGATCAATGGAACAAAATAGAAAGTCCAGAGATAAATCCACACACCTATGGACACCTTATCTTTGACAAAGTAGGCAAAAACTTATAATGGAGGAAAGACAGTCTCTTCAACAAGTGGTGCTGGGAAAACTGGTCAACTACATGTAAAAGAATGAAACTAGAACACTTCCTAACACCACATACAAAAATAAACTCAAAATGGATTAAAGACCTAAATGTAAGACCAGAAACTATAAAGCTCTTAGAGAAAAACAAAGGCAAAACACTCTCCGACATAAATAATAGAAAGATCCTCTATGACCCACCTCCCAGAGTAATGGAAATAAAAACAAAAATTAAAAAATGGGACCTATTTAAATTTTAAAGCTTTTTCACAACAAAGGAAACTATAAGCAAAGTGAAAAGACAGCCTTCAGAATGGGAGAAAATAACAGCAAATGAAACAAGTGACAAAGAATTAATCTTCAAAATATACAAGCAACTCATGCAGCTCAATACCAGAAAAATGAACAATCCAATCAAAAAGTGGGCAGAAGACCTAAACAGACATTTCTCCAAAGAATATATATAGATGGCTAATAAACACATGAAAATATGCTCAACATTACTCATTAGAGAAATACAAATCAATACCACAATGAGGTATCCTCTCACACCAGTCAGAATGGCCATCATCAAAAAGTCTACAAACAATAAATGCTGGAGAGGGTGTGGAGAAAAGGGAACCCTCTTACGCTGTTGGCGGTAATGCAGACTGGTACAGTCACTATGGAGAACAGTGTGGAGATTTCTTTAAAAACTTGGAATAGAACTGCCATATGACCCAGCAATCCCACTGCTGAGCATAATGGCTGAGGAAACCAGAATTGAGAGAGACACATGTACCCCAGTGTTCATTGCAACACTATTTACAATAGCTAGGACATGGAAGCTAGGACATGGCAAATATCCATTGCCAGATGAATGGATAAGGAACTTGTGGTAAATATGCACAACGGAATATTATTCAGCTATAAAAAGAGAATGCATTTGAGTCAGTTCTAATGAGGTGGATGAACCTAGAGGCTGTTATACAGAGTGATGTAAGTCAGAAAGAGAAAGAAAAATATTGTATATTAATGCATATATATGGAATTTAGAAAGATGGTACAAATAATCCTACATGCAGGGCAGCAAAGAAGACACAGACATATAGAACAGACTTTTTGACTCAGTGAGAGAAGGTGAGGGTGGGATAATTTGAGAGAATAGCATTAAAACATGTACATTACCATATGTAAAACAGACAACCAGGGCAAATTCAATGCATGAAGCAGGGCACCCAAAGCCAGTGCTCCGGAACAACCCAGAAGGAAAGGGTGGGGAGGGATGTGGGAGGGGGTTCAGGATGGGGGTACATATGTATACCTATGACTGATTCATGTTGATGTATGGCAAAACCCATCACAATATTGCAAAGTAATCATCCTGCAATTAAAATAAATAAATACATTTTTAAAATCCAGTTTTAATTCTAAATATGGTAAATATTAAAAGATTGAACCCACAGAAACAAATCTTTTTTATCACATTTTAAATTAATTTTTTAGAGTATAGTTGATTTACAGTGTTGTCAGTTTCTACCTCACAGCAAAGTTATACATATACACATATCCACTCTTTTTTAGATACTTTTCCCATATAAGCCATTACAGAGTATTGAGTAGAGTTCCCTATGCTATACAGTTGGTCCTTATTAGTCATCTATTTTATATATAGCTGTGTATATGTCAATCCCAGTCTCCCAATTTATCCCTCCCCTCACCTGTTTCCATGCTGGTAAACATAAGTTTGTTTTCTAAATCTATGACTCTAATTCTTTTCTGTAAATAGGTTGATTTATAGCATGTGTTTGGAGAAGACAATGGCACCCCACTCCAGTACTCTTGCCTGGAGAATCCCATGGATGGAGGAGCCTGGTAGGCTGCAGTCCATGCAGTCACTAAGAGTCAGGCACGACTGAGCG
>NW_011473881.1:7338-7823 GCF_000754665.1 Bison bison bison
CTCCTGCCCCCAATCCCTCCCAGAATCAGAGTCTTTTCCAATGAGTCAACTCTTCACATGAGGTGGCCAAAGTACTGGAGTTTCAGCTTTAGCATCATTCCTTCCAAAGAAATCCCAGGGCTGATCTTCAGAATGGACAGGTTGGATCTCCTTGCAGTCCAAGGGACTCTCAAGAGTCTTCTCCAACACCACAATTCAAAAGCATCAATTCTTCCGACTCTGTGCGACCCCATAGACAGCAGCCCACCAGGCTACCCTGTCCCTGGGATTCTCCAGGCAAGAACACTGGAGTGGGTTGCCATTTCCTTCTCCAACGCATGAAAGTGAAAAGTGAAAGTGAAAGCTCTCAGTTGTGTCCGACTCTTAGCGACCCAGTGGACTGCAGCCTACCAGTCTCCTCTGTCCATTGGATTTGCCAGGCAAGAGTACTGGAGTGGGCTGCCATTGCCTTCTCCGTTAGCACAGCAGGGGCTCATAAATATGTA
>NW_011473881.1:7923-9319 GCF_000754665.1 Bison bison bison
CCCCATGAGCACATCACTGTGGGGTATAAAAGGGACTGTGCATGCTCTTCCCTCCTCTCCCTATGGATGGTACTACCTATCTCTGGCAGAAAATAAGATTTTAGCCGAACCCCCTTTGAAAACAGGGACCAGTGGAGGGTAGAAAATAATCACCAGATGTGTTATATTTGAATTTATACAAGATTTTATTGTCATTTTTTGGCCCCTGTCTTCAGGTATAAAACAAAATATGTGCTCTGTGTGCTTAGTCACTCAGTCCTCTCTGACTCTTTGCAGCCTCATGGACTGTAGTCTGCCAGGCTCCTCTGTCCATGGGATTCCCCAGGCAAGAATACTGGAGTGGGTTGCCATTTCCTGTTTCAGGGGAATCTTCCTGACCCAGGGGTCAAATCCTCATCTCTTGCATCACCTGCATTGGGAAGCAGATCCTTTACCATTGAGCCACCTGGGAAGCCCAAAATAAAGCATACTATTTTAAAAAGTTGTTTTCTAATAAGAAATCTATTATCTTTAGAGATGTAAAGATTTTGGAGGAAAGAGCTTACTTTTTCTATACATTGTCAATGTAGAAAATCATTCTCAGCTGTTTTTCCCGTGTGTATACACATACACATGTCACAGTTTACAACTTTCAACTCAGAGGTACAAGACATAGCTTTATTTTCTATAACACCCCTTCTTGCTCCAGAAGCCTCATCCCAGGATCTATGAAGAGAAATTTCATTTGGAATCCGGGGTGGTAGAATAATGTCCCCCCTCAAATAGTAGGAGTCTAGATGCAAAGTTGCTCAGTTTAGCAAAGCTTTTCCATTGTTCCCTAAGATAGGGTCATGTTATAGTTCATCTAGAGCTTCCTATTTCATTAAGTTGTTCATTCACTAAGTCATGTCCAACTCTTTGCAACCCCATGGACTGCAAAAAGCCAGGCTTCCCTGTCCTTCACTATCTCCCAGAGTTTGCTCAAACTCATGTCCATTGAGTCAGTGATGCCATCCAACCATCTCGTCCTCTGTCATCCCCTTCTCTGGCCCTCAATCTTTCCCAGCATCAGGCTCTTTTCTAATGAGTTGCTTCTTCAAATCAGGTAGCCAAAGTATTGGAGTTTCAGCTTCAGCATCAATCCTTCCAATGAATATTCAGGGTTGATTTCCCTTAAGACTGACTGGTTTGATCTCCTTGCTGTCCAAGGGACTCTCAAGAGTCTTCTCCAGCACCACAGTGCAAAAACATCAATTCTTCAGTGCTCAGCCTTCTTTATGGTCCAACTCTCACATCCGTACATGACTACTGGAAAAACTGCAGCTTTGACTGTAGAGACCTTTGTCAGCAAAGCGATATCTCTGCTTTTTAATACACTGTCTAGGTTTGTCATAACTTTTATTCCAAGGAGCAAGCA
>NW_011473881.1:9419-10694 GCF_000754665.1 Bison bison bison
ATGATCTTAATGTTAGTAATTTTGAGTTGTTTTTTTTTTTTTTTTTTATAGTCAACATTTCTTTTTATTTATTTTTTTTGATTCTCTGTTACTTTTTTAAATTTTATTTTATTTTTTAACTTTACAATGTTGTATTGGTTTGTTTTAAGCCAGCTTTTTCACTCTTCTCTTTCACCCTAATCAAGATGCTCTTTAGTTCCTCTTCATTTTCTGCCATATGATACCATAAAGTGGTATCATCTGCATATCTGAGGTTGTTGAGCGGCTATCAATAGACAGTACTTTCTTGTCACTTTAAAATGCTTCTCACTTTTCTCCCAGTTTATAGTTAGGAACTTTTTAATCTGGGAGTATTTGTCTGATCTATTGATTCTTGACAAATGAGAGAAATGCAAATGGAAGGATGTTCAGCAGATTGTTAACAAGGTGCTTTGAGTGCACAAGGAGATAAGAACGGTCCCCCTCAGGATTGACTGTCTAGATTGAGGTCATAATTGAAGGTCATAAATTCTCCTTTAACCTCTCTGGTTGTTATGGTGATAGAAAGGTGCTGACCTGGAAAGGGGTTATGTAATTTTACCATGGGAAAATGAAGATTTCTCTAATATAAGACTTTTGAAAATTATTTTTATTTTTTTATTTAAGTTAGTTGATTTACAGTATTTCAGGTATACAGCAAAGTGATCAGTATATATATTCTTTTTCAGATTCTTTTCCATAATAGTTTATTACAGGAGTATACTCCCTGTGCTATAAGTAGGTCTTTATTTTATATATAATGGTGTGTATCTGTTTAATCCCAAATTCTATCCCACACTTTCCATTTTGGTGAGTCTGTTTCTGTTTTGTATCATTTTTAAGATTCTACATGTAAGTGATATCATATGATATTTGTCTTTGAGTTCATTCAGTATGACACTCCCTAGGTCCACCCATGTCATTGTAAATGGCATTATTTTGTTCTTTTTTTATGAGTGAGTGATATTCCATTATATATATGCACCACATCAGCAATGTTTTTTTTGGGTGGAGGGGGCACTCTATAATGTTAAGACTTCCAAGGGGTCCTGAGAGTGAAATATTTGAGCACTACTGTGCTAAATAGTGGACAAGGCAATGGCACCCCACTCCAGTACTCTTGCCTGGAAAATCCCATGGGCGGAGGAGCCTGGTAGGCTGCAGTCCATGGGGTCGCTAGGAGTCGGACACAACTGAGCGACTTCACTTTCACTTTTCACTTCCATGCATTAGAGAAGGAAATGGCAACCCACTCCA
>NW_011473881.1:11553-12718 GCF_000754665.1 Bison bison bison
CTTTTCATCAAGAGGCTTTTTGAGTTTCCTCTTTCACTTTCTGCCATCAGGGTGGTGTCATCTGCATATCTGAGGTTATTGATATTTCTCCCGGCCATCTTGATTCCAGCTTGTGTTTCTTCCAGCCCAGCATTTCTCATGATGTACTCTGCATAGAAGTTAAACAAGCAGGGTGACAGTATACAGCCTTGATGTACTCCTTTTCCTATTTGGAACCAGTCTGTTGTTCTTTATGAAACCACAAATGTGACTCCATAGGCCATTTGGATAGCAGGAGAAAGTTATTAATATATTTATGTAAATTTTACTTATGATTAGTCATGATGAATAACATTTTATTACTTGAAATGTATTCTGGCAGTTCTTAGCTTTGTTGGCCACTGGGAAATGCACGCTAACCTGCTTTAAGATTCTGCCAGGAAAGAATGAAGCTATGATACTTTTCTCACTCTATGTTTTTGTTCATTTGCTAAGTCGTGTCCAACTCTTTTTGACCCCATGAGCTGCAGGATGCCAGGCTTCCTTGTCCTTCACTATCTCTCAGAGTCTGCTCAAACTCATGTCCATTGAGTCGGTGCTGCCATCCAACCATTTCATCCTTTGTGGCCCCCTTCTCCTCCTGCCCTCAATCTTTCCCAGGATAAGAAAAACTCTGTATCAATCTGTATCAATATAAGCACATTCCAGTTCTAAGTTTTGAGCTGTGTCTGTATCAAAGCCCAAAACATCATTATGACCATAAGAAGGTGTGCCATTTGCACAAATTATTGGAGGCAACAATAAGTATACTTTTCACCCCAGTGCCACATACGAAGGCCAAAGGTCCCACAAGCACTTATTTAATATGCTGTAAAAAGTCTTTGGATCTCACTTTACAGAGTGTGTGCTATGCTGATGTCTGGATAAATCCCAGGAGCAAGCAATTTACAATATAAATGGTTTTGATCAATAAAAGAGAGAGGCTTCGAGAATTTGGAGCTGTGAATTCCCCAAGCCCTAATATGGGATATGATGAGGTATTAGAAGTTAATTGCAAAACTGTGTTAAACCTGATGTTTTCACATTCCAGATTAAGGAATGGAACAGAAGGCCTCATGACAAATTGGATAGTTTAAAGAGGAAGAATGGTGATGGTGAATGGGATCAGAGAATCCATGTCATGGGA
>NW_011473881.1:12818-14625 GCF_000754665.1 Bison bison bison
TTCTGCATATTTTGGGGAAATAAGCAAGCTTGAGAAAGGTAGTTTGACTAGATGATTTCATTTTGACCCCCTTTGTTCATTAATATTTTCTAAAATCACAACTAGAATTAAGGTAAGAAGTTGAAAGTACACTTGCTTAGAGTCAACTGAAGTTACATTTAAGGTTGAAAAATCACCAGCAAATTGAAAAAAAAAAATAATAGAATACATCATAGCTCAGAGCTAAACTCTCTACTAAGTAAAAGCTTCCTTAATTTAATAGACAACAAACAAAGGAAAGATAGGTAAAGAACATGAAAAATATGTGTGTTTGACTGTATAGGACACTATGGACTGTAGCCTGCCAGGCTCCTCTGTCCATGGGATTCTCCAGGCAAGAATACTGGAGTGGGTTGCCATGCCCTTCTCCAGGGGATCTTCCCAACTCAGAGACTGCACCCATGTTTCTTTTGTCTCCTGTATTGGCAGGCAGGTTTTTTACACTAGCACCACCTAGGGAGCTCATGGAAGATAAATGTATACTAAAAAGAATGTCAATAATAGATTATATTTATATAGCACTTACACTAGGCATTAAGTGATAAATTCACCTAATTCTCAAAATATTTCAAGTATTATTATTTTCTCTTATTATACAGATAAATAAAAATTGAGGCACAGAGAATTAAATATACTGTCCAAATCAAATAAATAGCAGATGGTGGAGCAGGTATGTGAATTCAGGAAGTCTTGGCTTTGAAATCTGTCCTCTTAATCATTACTCTCTACCACAGGTTCATAAAACTTTTTCTGTGAGGACAAGATAGTAAATATTTTAGGTCTTCTGGCGACAAAGTGCCTGTCAAAACTATTTAGCTTTGCTGTCATAGTGAGAAAGCAGCCAGAGATATTATGTAAAAGAATGGATGTGGCTGTGTTCCAATAAAACTTTATTTATGGACAAAGAAATTTGAATTTCATGGAATTTCCATGTGTCATGAAATATTATTCTTCTTTGGATATTTTTACCAATGATGCAAAAATGTAAAAACATTCTTATTTGCGAAACATACAACAAGAGAGGCTACTAGGCTAAGTTTGGCACATTGGCTGATTCTGGCCCATAGCCTATAATTGGCTGACCCCGTTTCTCTTCTGCCACTCCATAGCATGCATATAAATGATCAGTAAACACATGGAAATATGACCAGTTCATTAGAATAAAAAGAGTGTCAACAAAAAACAAGACATAATGAAATACTCATCAAATTGAAATAGATTAAGGTAGGGGCAGTAACTAGTGTAAGCTTTCTGGTTGGAGCAAGGAGCACTTTGACAATATAATGAAAATTGTGAATGTGTATACACTTTGACCTAACAGTTTCACCTCTATACATTATCCCAAGAAGGGATTAGTCAGGTGTACAAAGATGTGTATAAAAATATGTTTTGTGGATCTTTGTTTATAATAGAGAAAAACCAAGAAGAGGACACATCCTAAATGGCTTGAGGACAATCATCTCTTCCTCAACAGATATATTTGTAGCAATGCTACAAATGAGCTATCCTGCTCATTAGTAACTAAACTGATTTTCTCATTTGCCTGGATTCATGGAAAGAGACATTATAGAATCCAAGAGCCAGAAGGGATTTCAGGGGTCACTTAGTAAAATTTATAATCCTAGGCAATAATTGCATTTAAGACATCCTCTAAAAGCACATTTAATTGAATAATTTTAGTGATTGGAAACCCCCTTTTTCCAAAAAAATAAATCCTTACAACCCACCTTTATTCTTTAAATAAGGGCAGATTAATTTTTTTTTTTTT
>NW_011473881.1:14725-15078 GCF_000754665.1 Bison bison bison
TAGATAACAAAGGTAAGAGACTATTTTTGTGGAACTATCAATTCAGAATAGTCTTTAATATTCTGTGTTCATCAACATTATAGGGGCTTAGTGTATAACTTTTTCTGGCCTTTCCAAACCTATTGATCCTATTCTAACTTTTGAAATTCTGGGCCTTTTGGTAGCAGCCAAGAAGGTGCTCTGTATTCAGATATGCATTCAAAATAAAATGAGCAGAGAATTTGCATGAAATCTTGCTGTGAAGAATGGGCCTAAGTCAGGAAAGGAACCTCAGATGTACTCAGCTTTATGAAAGCGCTGTCTTCTTGAAAAGTTACACAGAAATTTATTTTCCTTAAGGACAAAATGACTTT
>NW_011473881.1:16667-17873 GCF_000754665.1 Bison bison bison
TCATCAATCATGCTATCAAAAATGCCAGATCTGTCATAGGTCTTTTGTTAAGAATAAAACTCTTTCAGTAACTTCCCTGGTGGTTCTGTGGTTAGGACTCCATGCTTTCACTCAAGGAGCACAAAATAGATCCCTAGATACCCAGTCAGAGAACTAAGGTCCCCATATGCCATGAGGCGTGGCCAAAAAAAAAAAAAAAAAAAGAATAAAACTTTACCCCTATATTTAGTAGTTTTGCTAAAGACAGATTCCCTAACGTAAAAATTACAGGGTCAAAGACATCTTAAGGCTCTTGATCCATATATTGCAAAATTGTTCTCCAAAGAGGTTATATTAATATCAATTTCCACTGTCATTAGCAATCATGAGATCATCAGGGAGATACTCCCCTGACTATCAGCAGTTTTCCAGATACGTGTGGTTCCCTCTTTCCCTTTAGTCTCTCAAGAACCAAGTGATCGTTGTTCTCTTCAGAACTTAACCTGGCTCCACTTTGTGTTCAGTGCCCTTCCCTTTGGTCCATATTGAAAGATTAGGTTTTTAAACTGAAGAGTAGTTGGTCTACAATGTTGTGTTAACTTCTGCTGTACAGCAAAGTGATTCAGTTATATGTTCGTGTGTACCTGCTAAGTTGCTTCAGTATTGTTTGACTCTTTACAATGCTATGGATTATAGCCTTTCATGCTCCTCTGTACATAGGATTCTCCAGGCAAGAATACATGTCCTCCTCTAGGAAATCTTCCTGACCCAGGGATCGAACCTGTGTCTCTATGTCTCCTTTACCACTATTGCCACTTTACCACTATTCAGTTATATATGTATAACTGAATCAGGAGCTTCCCAGGTGGCAATTATACACACACATATATATACATACATATACATATACGTATACATATACATATACATATAAAATATACGTGAACCGTGAACTCCCAGTTGTTCAAGCTGGTTTTAGAAGAGGCAGAGGAACCAGAGACCAAATTGCCAACATCCGCTGGATCATGAAAAAAGCAAGAGATTTCCAGAAAAACATCTATTTCTGCTTTATTGACTTTGACTGTGTGGATCACAATAAACTGTGGAAAATTCTGAAAGAGATGGGAATCCCAGACCACCTGACCTGCCTCTTAAGACACCTATATGCAGGTCAGGAAGCAACAGTTAGAACTGAACATGGAACAACAGACTGGTTCCAAATAGGAA
>NW_011473882.1:0-596 GCF_000754665.1 Bison bison bison
CAAAGCGCAACACTGAAAAACCACAGTTACTTTTGCACCAACCTAATTCTACCACTGCATCTACAAACTGGAAAATGCTTTTAAAAAGATGTAGCAGAACTCTTATCTTTGGAAGAAAATGACTTAGATTATCTAACCTTTTCTAAGGCACCTCAGTAGTTATCCTGCAAGGAAATTTAAAAAATAGAAAAAATAAATGTTAAAGTCCAAACTATAAAACTTTTATAAGATAATAAGGAAAATATCTTCATGAAAAACTTAATTAAAAAAAAGCTCTCTATACAATGTTTGGAGCCCTGAAGGTGCTCAGGTGTAATGCAAGATGAACTAACGAGAGAGAATGATGCATTTTAAATCCATTTACATGTAACAATGTACACTGGAAATTTTTCATTATTTGAACTCAGGACACCAGATTTGAGTTTTTTTAGTTTTCAAATAATCTAATGAAAAATAAATTTATTATGTTCTTTCCCCGTAAGGAAGGTTTGAGATGGGAATTTTTAAATTGTATCCTGTCCATCTAATTTTTTATGTTGTTTGTTTCTAGGTTATATAAATGAGTTAAAATGGTATTTACAGGTAATGGTAAAAAA
>NW_011473883.1:0-523 GCF_000754665.1 Bison bison bison
GGCTCTACTACAAAGCCACAGTTATCAAGATAGTATGGTACGGCACAAAGACAGAAATATAGATCAATGGAACAAAATAGAAAGCCCAGAGATAAATCCATGCACATATGGACACCTTATCTTTGACAAAGGAGGCAAGAATATACAATGGATTAAAGACAATCTCTTTAACAAGTGGTGCTGGGAAATCTGGTCAACCACTTGCAAAAGAATAGAAACTAGAACACTTTCTAACACCATACACAAAAATAAACTCAAAATGGATTAAAGATCTCAACGTAAGACCAGAAACTATAAAACTCCTAGAGGAGAACATAGGCAAAACACTCTCTGACATACATCACAGCAGGATCCTCTATGACCCACCTCCCAGAATATTGGAAATAAAAGCAAAAATAAACAAATGGGACCTAATTAAATTTAAAATCTTCTGCACATCAAAGGAAACTATTAGCAAGGTGAAAAGGCAGCCTTCAGAATGGGAGAGAATAATAGCAAATGAAGCAACTGACAAACAACTAAT
>NW_011473884.1:0-713 GCF_000754665.1 Bison bison bison
GATTTGTTGGTTATTCAGCAGCGTGTTGTTCAGCCTCAATATGTTGGAATTTTTAATAGTTTTTCTCCTGTAATTGAGATCTAAGCTAACTGCATTGTGGTCAGAAAAGATGTTTGGAATGATTTCAATGTTTTTGAATTTAACAAGGCTAGCTTTATGGCCCAGGATGTGATCTATCCTGGAGAAGGTTCCATGTGCACTTGAGAAAAAGGTGAAATTCATTGTTTTGGGATGAAATGTCCTATAGATATCAATTAGGTCTAACTGGTCTATTGTATCGTTTAAAGTTTGTGTTTCCTTGTTAATTTTCTGTTTAGTTGATCTATCCATAGGTGTGAGTGGGGTATTAAAGTCTCCCACTATTATTGTGTTATTGTTAATTTCTCTTCCATACTTGTTAGCATGTGTCTTACATATTGCGGTGCTCCTATGTTGGGTGCATATATATTTATAATTGTTATATCTTCTTCTTGGATTGATCCTTTGATCATTATGTAGTGACCTTCTTTGTCTCTTTTCACAGCCTTTGTTTTAAAGTCTATTTCATCTGATATGAGTATTGCTACTCCTGCTTTCTTTTGGTCCCTATTTGCATGGAACATCTTTTTCCAGCCCTTCACTTTCAGTCTGTATGTGTCCCCCGTTTTGAGGTGGGTCTCTTGTAGACAACATATGTAGGGGTCTTGTTTTTGTATCCATTCAGCCAGTCTTTG
>NW_011473885.1:0-674 GCF_000754665.1 Bison bison bison
CCTTAAAAACAAACATTTTGCATTGAAAGAAATTTCCTAATTAACTTCTGAAGAATTTGTACATTTAAACATCTTACCCTGCTGGAGAAGACTGATAAAGCAAACGTACTACCTTCTGTTGAAGAGAAATTGTATTTAGAAGGAACTTGCTATTCTCATAAAACTTTTAATAGGAAGAAGTGAATCAAATTCCTTAATTACCATTTTACGGTTGGTAAAAGGGCAAATTACATACCATCCATTTCTAAACTTCTAAATGTCTCTGGTGCTTTTAATTAAAGCTGCCATCTAGAAACTACTAAAGCAATTTTATGCAATTAGTTATTTATAGGTTACCATAATACACCACTCAAAATATGATTTAACTGATTTGCAGTCTGTTAGTGTGTGATCTCTGTCATTTTTGTTTGATGGGGGGGGGGTCTTTATATTAGCTAAGGTGATCCTTAAGTGGACAGATAAGAAAGATGTGACACTGAGGAGCTGTGATAAGGAAAGTTTGGGGGGCTAAGTGATCTCAAGTAAAAAGAGGAAGAATCATAATTCCATATAGTCTGTCTTGCGATGTAGGGTGAAGCGTCACTGGAGACAATACCGCAGAGAAGTATATCATCATATCTCCCATCTCTCCCACTTGCTGCTGTTCTGCTAGATACCTAGCACTGCCCTTCCTC
>NW_011473886.1:0-1434 GCF_000754665.1 Bison bison bison
AGTTTCATAGATGATATAAGAGCTTTAAAAAAATTGTTTTATCCTCAGTTATTTCTCATGAGATTCAAATTTTGGTCCATTCTTCATTCTGTGAGTTCTTATATCATCTATGAAACTTGTTTGGAGTTTCTTTTTTTCTTTTTCTTAAAAAATTTTTTTTGTTTTTACCTTTACAATATTGTATTGGTTTTGCCATATATCAACATGTATCTGCCAACAATGTTATCCAAGAAAATGTTTTATGAATACTATGTGCAAAACGTTGTACTAGGGAAGTATTTCTCAACCTAGGATAGTTCTACGTACATGGGGATAATTCTGTCCAATAAATGTGTATACAAATATGTGGGGACAGTTTTAAGGGTCACAAGAACTGGAATGCTATTGGCATTTCATGGAAGGGGGCCACAACTGTTAAATAGCCTTCAGTTCATAAAACAGTTCTACACATTTGCTGGGAACTATGGGAAATAAGCAAGGATATCAAGCCCATCAATCCTAAAGGAAATCCACCCTGAATATTCATTGGAAGGACTGATGCTGAAGCTCCAATACTTTGCACATTTGATGCGAACAGCCAACTCATTGGAAAAGGCCTTGATGCTGGGAAAGATTGAGGGCAAGAGAAGGGAGCGATAGAGGATAAGATGGCTGAATGACATCATCAACTCAGTGCACATGAGTTTGAGCAAACTCTGGGAGATAGTGGAGGACAGGGAGTGCAGTCCATGGAGTCACGATAAGTCAGACGCAACTGAGCAACTGAACAACAGCATCAAGAAGGGGGCTTGGGGTTTATGGTCATTATTTGCTCACTGGGTCTGTAATTTTAAATCAGTCATTAAATTTCTGAGTCTTGATATCATTGTCTATAGACAAGACCATTGAACTAGATTATTTCTAGGAAAATTTCCAACTATAAAATTTAAAAGTTCTATGAATTAGGGATATTTATGTTTAGGAGATGAAATTGGAATTGGATGTTAAAGGGTAGAGCAAAAGGAGTCAATACTAGGAAAGGAAGACAGTGTAAGCTCTGTCATCATTAAGTGTGAATCTTAATGTTTACCATTTTCTGGAAAGGAGAGTTCTTGTTGGGAAGTAATGAGTGGCAATTGTGGCTCAGCTGGTAAAGAATCCACTTGCAATGTGGGAGTCCTAGGTTTGATCACTGGGCTGGGAAGATCTCCTGGAGAAGGGAAAGGCTACCCACTCCAATATTCGGACTTGGAGAATTCCATGAACTATACAGTCCATGGAATTGCAAAGATTTGGACACGACTGAGCAACTTTCATTTTCACTTTTGAGATTCAGGCTAGCGAGGTGAATTTAATCCTGTAGATAATTGACTTGGCTTCTCACATGGAACACAGCCTTGTCTAACTCAATGAAACTAAGCCATGCTGTATAGGGCCACCCAAGACAGTCACGTC
>NW_011473886.1:1588-2216 GCF_000754665.1 Bison bison bison
TCCATGAATCAAGGCAAATTGGAAGTAGGTCAAACAAGTGATGGCAAGAGTGAACGTCGACATTCTAGGAATCAGCAAACTAAAATGCACTGGAATGGGTGAATTTAACTCAGATGACCATTATATCTACTACTGTGAGGAGGAATCCCTTAGAAGTCACCAAAGATCTGAAATGCAGTACTTGTATGCAATCTCAAAAAAGACAGAATGATCTCTATTTGTTTCCAAGGCAAACCATTCAATATCATGGTAATCCAAGTCTATGCTCTGACCAGGAGTGCTGAGGAAGCTGAAGTTGAACAGTTCTATGAAGACCTATAAGACCTTTTAGAACTAAACTAAAAAAGATGTCCTTTTCATTATAGGGGACTGGAATGCAAAAGTAGGAAGTCAAGAAACACCTGGAGTAACAGGCAAATTTGGCCTTGGAGTACACAATGAAGCAGGCAAAGGCTAATAGAGTTCTACCAAGAGAATGCACTGGTCATAGAAAACACCCTCTTCCAATAACACAAGAGATGACTCTACATATGGATGTGACCAGATGGTCAATACCAAAATCAGATTGATTATATTCTTTGCAGCCAAAGATGGAGAAGCTCTATACAGTCAGGAAAAACAAGACTGG
>NW_011473886.1:3667-4277 GCF_000754665.1 Bison bison bison
AGATTTTCAAGACCCAGATAATCACGATGGTGTGATCACTCATATAGAGCCAGACATCCTGGAATCTGAAGTCAAGTGGGCCTTAGGAAGCATCACTATGAACAAAGCTAGTGGAGGTGATGGAATTCAGGTTGAGCTATTTCAAATCCTAAAAGATGATGCTGTGAAAGTGCTGCACAAAATATGCCAGCAAATTTGACAAAGTCCGCAGTGGCCACAGGACTGGAAAAGGTCAATTTTCATTCCAATCCCAAAGAAAGGCAATGATCAAACTACTGCACAATTTCACTCATCTCACGTGCTAGTAAAGTAATGCTCAAAATTCTTCAAGCCAGGCTTCAGCAATACGTGAAGTGTGAACTTCCAGACGTTCAAGCTTGTTTTAGAAAAGGCAGAGGAACCAGAGATCAAATTGCCAACATCATCTGTATCATCGAAAAAGCAAAAAGCAAGAGAGTTCCAGAAAAACATCTATTTCTGCTTTATTGACTATGACAAAGCCTTTGACTGTGTGGATCACAATAAATTGTAGAAAATTCTGAAAGAGATGGGAATACCATACCACCTGACCTGCCTCCTGAGAAATCTGTATGCTGGTCAGGAAGCAACA
>NW_011473886.1:5152-7689 GCF_000754665.1 Bison bison bison
TTTCCCATGAACTGATGGGACCAGATGCCATGATCTTAGTTTTCTGAATGTTGAGTTTCAAGCCAACTTTTTCACTCTCCTCCCTCACTTTCATCAAGAGGCTTTTTAGTTCCTCTTCACTTTCTGCCATAAGGGTGGTGTCATCTGCATATCTGAGGTTACTGATATTTCTCCTGGCAGTTGGGATTCCAGCTTGTGCTTCTTCCAGCCCAGCATTTCTCATGGTGTACTCTACATAGAAGTTAAATAAGCAGGGTGACAATATACAGCCTTGACATACTCCTTTTCCTATTTAGAATCAGTGTGTTGTTCTATGTCCAGTTCTAACTGTTGCTTCCTGACCTGCATATAGGTTTCTCAAGAGGCAGGTCAGGTGGTCTGGTATGCCCATCTCTTTCAGAATTTTCCACCGTTTATTGTGATCCACACAGTCAAAGCTTGGCATAGTCAATAAAGCAGAAATAGATGTTTTTCTGGAACTCCCTTGCTTTGTCGATGTTCTAGCAGATGTTGGCAATGTGATCTCTGGTTCCTCTGCCTTTTCTGAAAGCAGCTTGAACATCTGGATGTTTTCATATTGCTGAAGCCTGGCTTGGAGAATTTTGAGCACTACTTCACTAGCGTGTGAGATGAGTGCAATTGTGCAGTAGTTCTACGGACATAAGTTTGTATAAACTCTAGGAGTTGGTGATTGACAGCGAAGCCTGGCGTCCTGCAGTACCTGGGGTCACGAAGAGCTGGACATGACTGAGCGACTGAACTGAACTGAAGTACTTGACTTGGTCTGATTTTAGAGTAGCATCGTTGGTTCAAGGCTTCCCTGGTGGTTCAGACGGTAAACCATCTGCTGGCTATGTGGGAGACCTGGGTTCTATCCCTGTGTCAGGAAGACCCCCTGGAGAAGGAAATCGCAACTCACTGAAGTACTCTTGCCTCGAAAATTCCATGGCTGGAGGAGACTGGTGGCTGCAGTCCATGGGTTGCAAAGAGTCGTACACGACAGAGCCACTTCACTTTCACTTTAACTGCTTCAAGTTCTTCTCACTATGTCCCTCCCACCAGATTAGTCAAGATAGGTCATCAACCCTTGACACTATCGTTGGAATTTTTGACCTTTACCTGTGGAGCAATGTTAGCTCTCATGTTATTTCCCTAAGCGATAGTTACTCAAAGTGTATTCTACTGATACTAACTTCTAAATCTCCTAGTATGCTTGTTAAACATGCAAGTTCTCGGGGTGGTACCCAGAGAAGCTGATCTCTAAAGGGTGCTTTCTAAAAATCCACATTTAAAAACAAGTGAACCAGGGGAGTCTTTTGCACAGAGCCAGCTTCCTGGAAGTGTGACCTGTGTAATTTCACTGGGCCTTGCACTCAGAAGGGTCCTGCACTTGATTTAATGCTTTGCATTTGGTCTCTTGCGATTGTTAATCATTTTGAACAAGGTGCCCGTTTTTCATTTTGCATGGGGCTCCACAAATTCTTTATATATTTCTAATTATGAGAAGTGCTAAAGTTTGAGAACTACCGTCCTAGTTCTGTCCTTAACATACTCCCAACTTCCTTCTCATTCTCAATGGCCTTTGTCATAGTTGGCCCAGCATGAATTTTACAAAACTGGTGGGGATTATCACATTAGGTAATTGGAAATGTTTATATGTATTTTGGTAGAAATTTAAATGACAAGAAGTATGTGTTTTTTGAAAAGTTTAGTAACATAGTGTGTTGTGGTTTGTGGAAAATAAAGAATGAAGGCATAAACTTTTATATATGGAATGAGTAATCAGCAAGGACCTACTGTATGGCACAGAGAACAATATTCCATATCCTGAGATAAACCATAACAGAAAACAATGTAAAAATTTATATAGGTATAACTGAATCACTTTGCTATGTAGCAGAAATTAACACAACTTCAGTAAAAATATTAAAACTAAAAAGAATAGACAGGAGTTTGGGAGGCAGTTTAGAAGGCATTTGTAATAAATTATACCTGAAGTAATGAGAGTTTGAAAAACAATGGTAGTTGGAATGGAAAGGAAGTAACGAGTGCCAAAACCAAAGCAAAAACATTCATAGAACTTGGTAATTAATTACCAGAAGAGTTTCCAAGCCTTGGGGCCTAGATGAATCAAATAGGTATGTTATGAGGGGTATTTGGGTGTGGAAGGAAAAAGATATTTCATTTTTGATAGCATTTGGTGGCAGGTAATCCAGGTAGAAATGCCCAGTTGGATGTTACAAATTAGAGCTAAGGGTTTGATGCAGAGATTAAAGCCTGGCGTGTCTTCAAAAAAGAGATAACACTTGAAACGTGAGAGTACATCTACTAGACTGGAAAGATGTTGAAGTGTAAAGAAAGTGAAAGACTGATTTTTTTTTTGCTATCCATCAGCAGGAGGTAGGAGAAGTGCTATAAGGGGAAAGGAAAGAGTTGGCATGGATACTTTAGGAATCTTACATTTGTTTCAGCTCAGAGTCAGTGGAATATATTGGATAACCACATGCTTCTTTTGGATTCATAGCCTTGTGAGTCTA
>NW_011473886.1:7789-8141 GCF_000754665.1 Bison bison bison
GAATGTTGACTGGGTAACGCACTTGCTTTGATTATGTCATGATATAGGTTCAGATTTGAAAGAATGAGTGTTCTCTTCATTAGCAGAAATATGGTACAGGTTTCCTAATCCATTATGGTAGAGAGTTTCATCAGAAGTTTGTTTTGAAATTGCTGTCCACTTTTAGTTATTGGAATTCACAGAATCTCATGCTGTCCTCACCCACCACCATTTTTGACAAGGTAAGGTTTTTTTTTTTTTTTTTTTAAATAATAGGATCATTAATCCTGTAGACATTTTTGCATGTTAGCTTGAAAACGCTGGTCATGACAGAAAGAAAGTCAGACTCAAAAACAAAATAATAAATTTTCAT
>NW_011473886.1:8566-11301 GCF_000754665.1 Bison bison bison
AAATCCCTGCCAGTCTTCTGTCCCAAAGCTAAAATTAACAAAGTCCATCTAACCCTTTACTATGTCCAAAAAGAAAAAAGCTCTAACATGTACTTTAATTAATGTTCAGTATATGTATTTAATTAATGTTCAATGTATGCACAACAGATGATGATCTTACCTTGAGAAATAAAGAAAACTCCTCTCTTTGTCTCTTTATAAAATGTCCCTAATATTTTTATTCTTCAAAAAGACTTATTTTCAGTGTCAGAAATCTAGTTTCCTGAAATATGAGAAATGTGTTCTTTATTTAAGGAATAAAAAGCCTTTGAGAATTTATAGCTACTTTGAAAAAGCTACTGAACAGTGCACAGGGAAAAGTCTCAATTATTTTTAAGTCATGTGAGGAAATGTATTGTTAAGCTGTAAGCAGAGCTGTCAGCAGTCTCTTGATGCCTCAACACAATGGGCATCCACTTTAATATTTTAATTTGCCTTGTTCTTATCAGAAGACATATGGCAGGTTTCTGTCTTGGCTGTGAAATGCTCTGATTTTAATTTTGGTAAAATTCTTAGCAGTTGTCTCATGCTATATTTGATGAGAGGCTAATTTCCAACATTCCGTTAACAAGGTTTCTTCAATGAGTATGAGGTTTTAAAATGAAATTTGCATATCTGCTATGCAATGATTCAGCATTCAGTCTCATTGCTTCTTTGTTACTGTGAAACACGGTGCAGATTAGTGAAAGCGTTTGGTTCTGTACCTTTCTGGTTTCTCCACTGTTTGGATAGAATTGTTATTATGCTAATTTCCTTGTGTTATCTTTGGTTGCCTGGGATTGTGGGACCAGAAATTTCACAAATTTTGGAAAATAATAAAATGGTTCTCAGCAAGGCAATCACAGGGACACATTCAGCTGTGAAATTTGTCTTGAACTATACAAATACTTCCATGCTGTCTAGCATCAAGATCACTGAAAAGAGGGAGAATGAAAGATTTCCATTTAATGATAAGATGCAATTTTTTCTATTTGAGTAATACTACCTTCTCCTTAAATTTGAAGGCTATAAGAGAAAATATGAGATGTTAGCAAGAGAAAGGACGAGGAGAACATCATACAGTACAGCCAACTGATATGGACAAGTTAGGAGAAAGGAGGATGTGGCATTAACCTCAGAGTGGTGGGATTAGGGTTTAGATTAGAAAATGTAAAATCAGTGGTAGTTCCAGGAAATTATAAGGTAATTACAGAGATTTCAAAAATGATTTCTAGGCGACTAGTCAGTATCAGGTGTAATGCTGAGAGTGATGAGGAATTTGAGGATTATGTGGAATCATTCTGATCACAACCTAATTTTAGGTTGCAGAAGATAATTCAATGAAAGATCTTACAGATAATCAGAATCAAGGGAGTGAAAATGGATGGAGAAGGTGAGATGAAGATTTACTGTATGCAGGTGAAACTAAAGCTATGAAAACAGAAATGCAGTTGACTGGAGCGAGTGTAAAGAGCCTAGGTCACCTTCACCTTTTAAACTTTTTGAAGAAATAATAGTCTGTATGGGAGGGAATATTCCTAGAAGAAGCATTCAGGAGTGCCACTTTAAGAGTTTCTTGTAGTGCCATCTGCTGTCTACAAAGAGCTCCATGCTGTGGTAACTATTGTTTTGATTACTGTACTTTATTGATATATAGAGAGTGAAATAAAATAACGGAGTACATTCATTCCCCGGCAACTAAGATGAAAGATTTTATAAAGCTTGAAGGTACTCAGAAGTCCCTGGCCAGTTATGTAGTTAAGCAACATGACTCTCATTTTGCTAAGCCATCACTCTCTCTGACAAAAAATCATTGGAATAAAAGTCTATCTTTCCAGGCAATGAAAAAGAACAAGGCAGTTTTTGTAATGGCTCCAGTAGTAGCAGTGGACTACAGAATTTAAGCAGTCCTTTTAGAGTGAATAACTAGGTAAAAAATGAATGAAAGTGTTATATAAATGTGGCTTATGTATTTATATATGTTTATGTGTATATCAATTACATTTTACTCTGTAGAAAGAGGAGCACCCTTTACAAATTGTTCATTGAATGATTGATGTAAATTTCCTAAACTCTCTCCTGTTTTGCTTTTACTATATAAGGCTATTGTAAAAGAATATTTTCCAGTAAGTCATGCCCTTTAGGGACAGCATGAGTAGGTTTTCAAATCTATATTTTAAATAAATGACTATGGGGAAAGAAAACTTCCTTGGATTTATCATTGGTCCTATAAAAATCTCCAGTCCTGTGACACAAAATACATGTATATTATATAAAGATTGGGCATTGTTTGCTTTTACTTCTCCTAGAAACATTTTACTGTTCACGTATCATGAAAAGGAGATCTGTAGCCACTTGTATAATTAATTGTTCTGATTCAAGGGGGCAAATGGTTGCAGTCCAAAGAAGTCCATAGGTGAAGCTCCAAGGTGCCAGAAAGCCTGGAGCTCCATCTTCCTAGGCACTTCCCTGATGTAACCCTTGAAGACATCTTTAGAACTTAAAACCTGGAAATACTTAAGGTTTATCTGACTCTTGGAAAGATTTATTTATATTACTAAAGTGTAAGGAAGAATCTAGGCTCATTTCCATTTCACCTCAAAAGAGCAAAAGTTTTTTGTCCATTCCCTCTTTTCACAAGGAAAGGTGCCGGGGACCAGCCCCGGCTGATCCAGGGTATTCGAAGGAGAGACGGCATAGGCGAGGATCAGGATACA
>NW_011473886.1:11879-13863 GCF_000754665.1 Bison bison bison
TCTAACGTGATTAATATCAAAGGTTAATTCTATATATTCATTAATGTGTGTAAGGGCAGGGGATATGGAGACTTAGCAACAAACATTGGCTCAACAAATGAAAACCCTTCACCAACACAATTTCTAATTAGCCCACTATACTTATAGTTTTCTAACTTTTCTAAGGAACCTGTTTTTAGAGGGTTTAAAGCATCTTGTGCCTCTCAAGATTGGTTGGGAGGCTGTGAGCAATCACATGTGGCCGGACAAGCCTGTCAGGCAGGCCAGAGAACCTTCAGAGGAGTTTGTAGGTTAAAACACTCTTGTCACACCCAAGAGTTTTTATTGACTGGAGCTCTAGGTTAACTCCTTCTCCGAAAGAGGTGGTGGGGGACAGCCCCCCCGTAAAGTCAGAGGTGTAGGCAAGAGCACAAAGTAGTAAAGTAGGCAGGCTCTGGTTATGGGGGTAGACGCTCGAGGATTTCCAGGGGGACTCCTGAGGCTCGATCCCGCCTTTGCGTATGTTGAGCCTCCTTCCTCATGACCTTTGTCACGGGCGGAGTACCTCACTCTGGCCCCCAACAGAAAGGGGATGAACTGTCTTCTCTATATAAATGGAGAAAATCCATTGTCCACTATCATTCACCTATGGAATATCTGTTGCTTGAGTAGGTTGTTTGACATGGCTCTCATGGTAATCATCCCAGGGATAATGTTGGTGTTAAGAAGGAGGAACATGCTTAGTATTGACTGTAAGGCAGTTAATGAGAAATCTCTCTCTGTGATTCAGAATAGCTCATTTGAACATTAATATAGATGAATAGAAAAAAAACCAACAGAGTGCATGATCAAACTGACTTTTGTGAAAGAGATAACACCACACAGACACTCTTATGAGACTTTCAAGATTTAATATGAGGCACTGTTCTAGGTATTACAGCATCCTATGTAATTGTAGTGGTTTGTGAATAGCTTCCATAATTATAGAAATTGGTGGAACTTACTGTGTGCCACAGAAAGACAGACTTTATAGAGACTATGGTGTATCCTTTATCATTTTATTCACAAAGCTTCTGCTAAAGTAAGGTATTTATTTAAATAAAGAAAAAATCAACTAGTTGATTGGACTGGACAACTAACCCAGAAATACTAGAGGCCTTTCCCCCCCACATATAGAAAGATTGTTATGGATAGCTTTTTTTTAACCACAATTATTTTCAGTTAACTTCATTAAGCATGTACTCAACCTCAGTGTCTTAAAGCTTTGTGATGTAAATATACTCCTGTTTTTATATAGACTCTATCATTTACTAGTTTGTACAATTATGTAGGGTCATAGAAAAAGCAAGAGAGTTCCAGAAAAACATCTACTTCTACTTTATTGACTATGCCAAAGCCTTTGACTGTGTGCATCACAACAAACTGTGGAAAGTTCTAAAAGAGATGTGAATACCAGACCAGCTTACCTGCCTCCTGAGAAATCTATATGCAGGTCAAGAAGCAACAGTTAGAACAAGACATGGAACAATGGACTGGTTCTAAATTGGGAAAGGAGTACGTCAAGGCTGTATATTGTCACCCTGCTTATTTAACTTATATGTAGAGTACATCATGCGAAATGCACGGCTGGATGAAACACAAGCTGGAATCAAGATTGCTGGGAGAAATACCAATAACCTCAGATACGCAGATGACACCACCCTTATGGCAGAAAGCAAAGAGGAACTGAAGAGCCTCTTGATGAAAATGAAAGAGGAGAGTGCAAAAAGCTGGCTTAAAATTCAATATTCAAAAGGCGAAGATTATGGCATCTGGTCCCATCACTTCATGGCAAATAGATGGGGAAACAATGGAAACAGTGAGACTTTATTTTCTTGGGCTCCAAAATCACTGCAGATGGTGACTGCATCCATGAAATTAAAACACACTTGCTCCTTGGAAGAAAAGCTATGACCAACCTAGACAGCATATTAAAAAGCAGAGACATTACTTTGTCTACAAAGGT
>NW_011473886.1:13989-14586 GCF_000754665.1 Bison bison bison
GAAGGCAGGAGGAGAAAGGGATGACAGAGGATGAGATGGTTGGATGGCATCACCGACTCAATGGACATGAGTTTGAGAAAGTTCCGGGAGTTAGTGATGGACAAGGAAGCCTGGTGTGCTGTAGTCCCTGTGGTTGAAAAGAGTCAGACATAACTAAGAAACTGATCTGAACTGAACTGATAGATTATTAACCCTTTACAGTTTATAAATTGCTTTAAAATTGATCATCACATTATGTTCTTTGACAGATACAGGAGGTGGGCATTGATTCACATTTCAAAGATGGAGAAACTGAGCTAAGGGCGGTGACAAGGCTTACCAAAGAGACAAAATTTGAGAGCATGGTCTGAATACAGAATTTCAGACTCCAAGTCTATATTTGTTTCAATGACAGAACTTATCACTTTCTCAGAAAATTCTTAAATATTATGGTAGCTTAGGGAAACTTTTTCTGAAGCATTTATATATGTAGACAGAAAATACACAATAAATTTAAGATTCTGATGGGAATGCATGGTTTAAAAAATGTTGAACAGCGCTTTTGGCACCGTGAGAATACCCTCAGAATAGGCATTCCAATTAACTCATACTAAACTC
>NW_011473886.1:14686-15241 GCF_000754665.1 Bison bison bison
TTAGTGCCTTCTGTTGATAGAAACCAAAAACTAAATTGACTTCAGATTTTGAGGTATTTCATTTTGCTGCTTTGATCATTGTTAAAATGAATAATTTGGCTCTTTCTCATGAGAAGTAATTTTCAGTGAAAGAAGTTACAAGTTCATGACTTTTTGTAAACAAGTGAAAGATTGTTTACCTTGTTTTTCACATGTAGACATATGATTGATGTATTTCTGGGAAGTGATTAGCTCCGTGTCCTTGTATTCCACCATCTTTATTCTCCTGTTTCACTTTACCTTAATTTTAAGTCCTATTTGATAGTTTCTATAGCATCAAGTGTCAGAGAATTTGTGGGATATGTAAGGGATATTGGTCATGGTTAACCTGCCATCTGTTTTCCATTCCAAGTTTCTGAAAAATCACATTTTGTTTAGATGTCCTGCTGTGGGACATGAAGTTGAAGAATACTTCTATTCTTCCCTCCCCACTTTATCCTTCACAGGCATTCCTCCACCAAATATCTTCCATGTACAATTCCATCTTGCTTTCTGCTTCTCAGAGGAGCCAAACTG
>NW_011473886.1:15341-15567 GCF_000754665.1 Bison bison bison
CCCTTGGACTGCAAGGAGATCAAACGAGTCAGTCCTAAAGGAAATCAGTTCTGAGTATTCATTGGAAGAACTGATGCTGAAGCTGAATCTCCAATACTTTGGCCACCTGATGTGAAGAACTGACTCATTGGAGAAGACCCTGATGCTCAGAAATACTGAAGGCAGGAGGAGAAAGGGATGACAGAGGATGAGATGGTTGGATGGCATCACCGACTCAATGGACATG
>NW_011473886.1:15821-16149 GCF_000754665.1 Bison bison bison
AAGAACACTGGAGTGGGGTGCCATTTCCTTCTCCAATGCATGAAAGTGAAAAGTGAAAGCGAAGTCGCTGAGTCTTGTCCGACTCTTAGCGACCCCATGGACTGCAGCCTACCAAGGCTCCTCCGTCCATGGGATTTTCCTAGCCACTTCTTATTTAGCTTGAATAAAAGTGAAGTCGCTCAGTCGTGTACGACTCTTTGCGACCCCTTGGACTGTAGCCCACCAGGCTCCTCATCCATGGGATTCTCCAGCCAAGAATACTGGAGTGGGTTGCCATTTCCTTCTCCAATGCATGAAAGTGAAAACCGAAAGTGAAGTCGCTCAGTCG
>NW_011473886.1:16249-16879 GCF_000754665.1 Bison bison bison
TTCTACTCATTTCCTTATTGTTTAAGTGAGTTTAAATGTTTTAGGAGACTTTCAACCAAACTAGAGGTTTGTAGACTGTTTAGCTCAGTGTATGAACATAGTAATTGAGGAAGTTTAGTATATGGTTCAAAGAATGGACTCTAGACCCAGGCTTCTTTGGTTCAAACTCCAGATTCACTACTTACTAGGAATTTTATCTTGGGCAAGTAATTTAACATTCTTTTCCTTATTTTTAAAATGGAGCTCATGATAGTGTCTACCTTATATGGTCAGTAGGAGGATTACATTAATGCTATACATAATGCTCTGAACAGTGTCAAGCACATAAGAAGTATTATGTTTATCACTCATAGTAGTAGTGATAAGTGCTCAACTAATATTAATAGTAGTTTCTATATTTATAGTATTAATATTATTATTATTAAAAATACACATGATTAAAATTCTGTCGAATTATGTTGAAGGAAAGAATAATTATGACTGTGATCTGGTCAGCAAAAGTAATATTATCATGTATATTGTATAATTAAAATATATTCAAGCATACCAGTTAATTGTTAAACCACTTTTTAAACATCGACAAAATAGTAAGTCTCAGGAATAAAATGATAAAATCACTTCCATTCAGAT
>NW_011473886.1:17155-17971 GCF_000754665.1 Bison bison bison
AGAACTACTGGAAACTCTAAATTGTCATTTAAAAAGTTGATAATTTTACCAAGTTAGTTCTTTTGTTTTGGGATAAATACTCAGGTTTTTTTTTTTTTTTTTTTTTAATGATGTTATTAAATTATGTACTCCTGATTGCTTGCCACCATTAGACAATACAACTACTCTGACCACACATCTAGAAAAGTATCAGCTCTCTGAATATGAACATAACCTATAATTAATTCAGTTTGAATGATGAAATCATTTTATGAAGCTCTAGACTAACATATTTTGATGTTTCTATATAGTCTGTAGCTTTCTTCCTTTGTTCAGGTAATTTCTAGTTCATTACTGGTAAGTGATCATGAATAGTGCAGAGTTATAGAATTATAACTCAGAAAAACGTATAAGTGTGATTTGGTATCAATAAATTAAATACTCTCTACTCAGTACATAACAGTAAAGAACTTATAAATTAGTAACATTTAATTTCTCTGTATTTGTCTTAATTAGGAAAAGGGTATTTAGCCAAGAAAGTATCTGAGTAGCAAAAATACGTATCAGCCAAGCTTTCTGGGGAAATGAAAGTATATGCTTTATCATTACCTATTTTAAAATTTTAATTTGAAATAATTTCAGACTTACAGAGTCACTTTAAGAATAGCACAAAGAACTTCAACTATCCTTCATACATATTCACCAGTTGTTAATATCTTGCCACTGTTCCTTAATCATACTCTTAGATAATACACATAATGCTACTATCTAGCATATAGTTTATATTCAAATTTTACCAGTTGCTCCAATAATGTCGTTTTTAGCAGTGCAGGATCA
>NW_011473886.1:18071-18982 GCF_000754665.1 Bison bison bison
CAGGATCACACATTCATTCAGTTTGTCATTCAACTTTAGTCTATAATGTGAATGTTACTTCAGCCCTTCTTTGTCTTATATTGATGTTTTTGAAGATTCAGTCAGCCAGTTCAGTCACTCAGTCTTATCCAATTCTTTGCAACCCCATGGACTGTAGCAGGCCAGGCTTCCCTGTCCACCACCAACTCCCTGAGCTTCCTCAAATTTATGTCCATCAAGCCGGTGAAGTCATCCAACCATCTCATCTTCTATCAACCCCTTCTCCTCCTGCCTTCAATTTTCCCAGCATCAGGGTCTTTCCAAATGAATCAGTTCTTCATGCCAGGTGGCCAAAGTGTTACAGATTCAGCTTTAGCATCAGTCCTTCCAGTGCATATTCAGGACTGATTTCCTTTAGGATTGACTCGTTTGATCTCCTTGCAGTCCAAGGGACTCTCAAAATTCTTTGGCGTTAAGCATTTTTTATGACCCAACTCCCACATCCATCCATGACTACTGGAAAAACCATAGCTTTGACTAGATGGACCATTGTTGGCAAAGTAATGTCTCTGCTTTTTAATATGCTGTCTAGGTTGGTCATAGCTTTTCTTCCAAGGAGCAAGCATCTTTTAATTTCATGGCTGCAGTTACCATCTGCAGTGATTTTGGAGCCCAAGAAAATAAAGTCTTTCACTGTTTCCACTGTATCCCCATCTATTTGCCATGAAGTGATGGGACCAGATGCCATGATCTTTGTCTTTTGAATATTGAGTTTTAAGCCTATTTTTTCCACTCTCCTCTTTCACTTTCATCAAGAGGCTCTTCAGTTCTTCTTTGTTTTCTGCCATGAGGGTGGTGTCATCTGTGTATCTGAGGTTACTGGTATTTCTCCTGGCAGTCTTGATTCCAGCTTGTGCTTCATCCATCCTGGC
>NW_011473886.1:20081-20497 GCF_000754665.1 Bison bison bison
CACACATTGTTGTGATCCACACAGTCAAAGGCTTTGTCATACTCAATCAAGCAGAAGTAGATGTTTTTTCTGGAGCTCTCTTGCTTTTTCTATGGTCCAGTGGATGTTGGCAATTTGATCTCTATTTCCTCTGCCCTTTCTAAACCCAGCCGGAACATCTGGAAGTTCTTGGTTTGCTTACTGTTGAAGCCTGGCTTAGAGAATTTTATAGGCCATATATTTTGCAGAATATGCCTCAGTTTGTATTCATCTTATATTTCCTTATGTTTAAATTCAAGTCATCCATTTGGGGCAGGAATATCATAGAAGTAATGTTGTGTCCTTTAAGCTACATTGCATTTCCCATCACCAGTGATGTTAACTTTTATTTTTACATGATGTCTGCTAGTTTGCTCTGCTGTTTCTAATTAACAGGT
>NW_011473886.1:21449-23341 GCF_000754665.1 Bison bison bison
ACTTAGGATAGGAACCTTCAGCCTAAACCTCTATTATCCTTGCTGCTACCAGCCTGGAAGATGAGAGAGAACCCTCTGATGTCATTTAGTGAGAGGTCATAAAAATTTATACCCTTTAGTAGCCTCTAGGTCACCTAGAAGTCACTTATTGTAGACCAGTATGTGCTGTGCTTAGTCGTTCAGTCATGTCCAACTCTTTAGGACCCCATGGACTGTAACCTGCCAGGCTCCTCTGTCCATGGGGATTCTCTAGGTAAAAATACTGGAGTGGGTTGCCATGACCTCCTCCAGGGAATATTCCCAGCCCAGGGATCAAACCCAGGTCTCCCACATTGCAGGTGGATTCTTTTTTTTTTTTGTATGAGAGACTTTTGGTCTGTATTTGTCAAGTGATTGAATAAGTAAAAGTATTCTAAGTCTCATATCCTACACATTAAGCTAAGCTACCCTCTAAAAGGGATAGAACTGGCAAAGATTTTTAAATTTCTAGGAGTTTCCAGAATTCCATTTTATTAAACACTTTGTTCAACTTGCTGCTAACACATCAGAGAAAGTTTCAATTCAATTCTTAACCACATTACAGGAAAACCCAAATTATAGTTAATTATCAATAACCAACACATTAATATATATACACTAATGATTAATGATCAGTGAATTAACAGAAAATGACCCTGAGACATTGAGAAAAGATAAACACATGTTGAACATAATTTATTTAATGAATAAGGAAAAAGTAAATATGTGTATAAGCAAAAATAAAATTATTTTATATGCTTTTACATTTAAAGTATAATTAACACATTTGTCATTTTTAATGTCTGTGTTCCTATTGTTTTAATTGTCAAGTCTTGTCCAATGTTATTGTTTTAATTGTCAAGTCTTGTCCAACTCTTTTGTGATCCCCTGGACTATAGCTGGCCCAGCTTTTCTGTTCATGGGACTTTGCAGGCAAGAATATTAGAATGGATTGCCATTTTCTTCTCCAAAGGATCTTCCCAACTCAGGGATTGAACCCATGTCTCCTGCTTGGCAGGTGAATTCTTTACCATTAAGCCACCTGAAAGCCCAATCTGTGTAAGTATTCATCAAACAAATGAATAACCTATGTAGCTAATCATATATGCTTGAATGGCTTCCCAGGTGGTTCAGTGGTAAAAAATCTGCCTGCTAATATAGGAGATGCAGGCGATGTTGAGTCCAATCCCTGGATCAGGAAGGTGCCCTGGAGTAGGAAGTGGCAACCCACTTCAGTATTCTTGACTGGAAAATCCCATGGGCAAAGGAGCCTGGAAGGCTGGAGTCCAATGGGTCCCAAAGAGTTGGACATGACTGAGTGACTGAGCGTGCACGCACACACACACACACACACACACAGACATATGATTGAATGTTCAGATTTTTTCCAATTTTTTGTAACTGTAAGTGATGTTGAAAAGAACAATTTATAGCAATGTTCTTACATATAAATAAGATTATTTCCTTGAAACCTGCAAATGTAATGTTTGAATTAAAGGGAATGAATAATTTGAATGACTTTGTCTTACACTTCTGAAGAACACTTCAGAGATACGCAGTCATTTGTGGCAACCCCAGCTCTGTGATTAGATCTGATAGACAGAGTGCCTGAAGACCTATGGACGGAGGTTTGTAACATTGTGCAGGAGACCATGATAACAACCATCCCCAAGAAAAAGAAATGAAAAAAGGCAAAATGGTTGTCTGAGGAGGCTTTACAAATAGCTGAGTAAAGAAGAGAAGTGAAAAGCAAAGGAGAAAAGGAAAGATATACCCATTTGAATGTACAGTTCTAAAAAATAGCAAGGAGAGATAAGAAAGACTTCCTCAATGATCAATGCAAAGAAATAGAGAAAAACAACAGAATGGGAAAG
>NW_011473887.1:0-547 GCF_000754665.1 Bison bison bison
CAACTGAAGCGACTCAGCACACACCCTACATTCATCTAGTAATTCCAAAGTTCATATTCTTTCCCCCATGCTATATCCACAGTATCTATCATTATAGACAAGTTTTGTCTTATTTAGTAAGAAAATTTATTCTAATTTATTGCTGGTTTTTAAATATTTGTTAATTTTTAAATTCCTATGCAGAATTTTAAGTTGTTGTATAATTAAGTCTGGGAGATTTTATTGCTTGATGATTTCTAGTGGTTTTTTTAATTAATTTATTTTTAATTGAAGGATAATTGCTTTACAGTATTGTGTTGATTTCTACCAAATATCAACATGAATCAGCCATAGGTGATTTTCTAGTGTTTTAAATTTAGAAGATGTCCTCTCAGAGGTTTGTTAAGTATTTTTTATAATTTAAAAGATTTGAACTGCAAAAACTACCTGGACTTTATTCTGTTGTGTACAATGTAGAATGTGTTACCCAAACTGATCATTGTTAATAAATTTCTTCTTCTCATTGATTTGTTGGTGAAAATATAGCACCTTTTAGATAGAAATCCTT
>NW_011473888.1:0-825 GCF_000754665.1 Bison bison bison
AAAGTGCTTCACTCAATATGCTGGCAAATTTGGAAAATGCAGCAGTGGCCACAGGACTGAAAAGATCAGTTTTCATTCCAATCCCAAAGAAAGGCAATTCCAAAGAATTTTCTTTTTTTTTTTTTTCAAGGTAGGGATTTACCACTTTATTAGAGTCAAGGACACTAAAATGGAGCAAGATGCCAAAAAAAGATGATATTTGGCAAAACTAATACAACTATGCAAAGTTTAAAAACAAAATTTTAAAAAAATTTTTTAAAAAGAAAAAAAAATTAAAAAAAAGAATATTGTATCTCTGTGTAAACTATCACACAATTGGACTCATTTCACACACTAGCAAAGTAATGCTCAACTTTCTCCAAGCAAGGCTTCAATGGTGAAGACAGAAATCTCTCTTCCACTGCAACATTTATTGAGTAACTATCGTGCAACTTTCTGGTCTGAGTCAGAGACCTGAGACAAAACAAAAGTCTACTCAGATGATTTAACTGAAGAGAATTTAATAGAATAGAACACAGGAAATGTTAAAGAGAACAAAGAATATGAAGTTCCTGGGGGTTAATTGCAGAAGGCAATTTCCATTCCAATACTAAAGTGGCCAACACAAGGACTAGTGTCAGAAGTCCAGTGAAACTAGAACTAAGAAGAATGTCCTAGGCCACATACTCAACACACTCCTCAGGCAGAATTTTCCTTGGAAGGATTGTAGCCACCCTACCACTTCATTATGAAATTGAGAGAATATGAAAATGAAACTGGGATACCTCTCTCTTCCTGCCACCTCTGTCGTGTTCCTGGTTTCTCCCATTGGAAAAACTCAGATGG
>NW_011473889.1:0-936 GCF_000754665.1 Bison bison bison
ACAGTTTTGACTAGATGGACATTTGTTGGAAAAGTAATGTCTTTGCTTTTTAATGTGCTATCTAGGTTGGCCATAGCTTTTCTTCCAAGGAGCAAGCGTCTTTTAGTTTCATGGCTGCAGTCACCATCATGTCAGAATGGCTGTTATCAAAAAAACTACAAACAATAAATGCTGGAGAGGGTATAAAGAAAAGGGAATCTTCTTGCATTCTTGGTTGGAATGCAAACAGGTACAGTCACTATGGAGAACAGTATGGAGATTTATTTAAAAAACTAGAAATAACACTACCATAAGACCCAGCAAGCCCACTGCTGGGCATATTCTCAGAGTAAACCATAATTCCAAAAGAAAATGAGAGTTTAGTCACAGTTTCCTAGACTACCACAAGATGGGGCTAAAGTGGACAGCTAACTCTTGCCTATCAGACTAAGTAGTTACCTAATTTTATTTTTACTGTTGTTGCTGTTATGAGAGGGAAAATTAGTTTGTAACAATATAAAATTTATAAACTTAATTAGCAATTAAAATACTTATGAAATGACTGTGGAAGAAATTTTTATTTCCAGATAGTCTTTTTTAATGGATGTATATGCTTTTTGCTTGCCAAATAGTGAGTTTAAGTTTTTGCATTTACTATATAGGAAGAATTGATGCTTTTGAACTGTAGTGTTGGAGAAAACTCTTGTGAGTCCCTTGGACTGCAAAGATATCAAACCAGTAAATCCTAAAGGAAATCAATCCTGAATATTCATTGGAAGGACTGATGCTGAAGCTGAAGCTCCAATATTTTGGCTACCTGATGTGAAGAGCTGACTCATTACAAAAGACCCTGATTCTGGGAAAGAGTGAAGGCAGGAGGAGGAGGGGATGACAGAGGATGAGATGGTTGGTTGGGATCACCAACTCAATGGACATGAGTTTGAGCAAGCTATGGAA
>NW_011473890.1:0-923 GCF_000754665.1 Bison bison bison
CGGGAGAGCCTGGTGGGCTGCCGTCTATGGGGTCACACAGAGTCAGACACGACTGAAGCGACTTAGCAGCAGCAGCAGCAGTGACATTCAGCTAAAAGATGAAGCTGGAATTTACTTCTTTTGTTTCCATTTTATTACCTTCAAAATTATGTGTAAAATATAATTTTTATCTGTCTTTTGGCAATAAAAGCACCACAGTTTTTGGAAGTGCCATTTAGAAATGTCTGTCGCCTGACCTTCAATGCCAAATAAAACTTGCTCTATGTGATTGAAAATAGAATTTCTTTCTATCTAATTTAGACAGTTAACCAGAATATCATTCTGAATATCATGATTATTCATATATAATTATCTAAATGAAAATTACTTGGATACATAACTGAACTCAATTGAATTAGATACTTAGTAATTCACACAGAAAGGCTTTTATTTGAATTGTGTCAGTGTAGTGTTTTGCAGAAAGTTTTGCTTTTGTTTTAGGTTCAAATGATTTGTTAACAAAAGAAACCACTCATCACACACACAATAAACAAGTTCAATATTTAATAGAGGGTTGTTGGACTTGATTTCAATACATAGTTACTAAAAGAAGAGAAATAGAAACAATAGAAAAAAGTAACAGCACATACATACATGTCCAAATTGGGCCGACAAACATCCAGACTTGAACAGTACTCACTGGGAAGTCCCTTGTTAACAGCAATTTGGAGCTCCAACTGGGAAACAGACCCAGGTTGTGCTTTCATTCCATTGGTGAAACTTCAAATTGCAATTTTGGAAACTCCAGCTTATAATCTCAGGCCACAAATTAATATCATAATCACTTTCCACACAAAAATGCAGCTGTGGTTTTACTTTAACTCTTTTACAGCTGTTTATTTCTTCTTGTGATTCTCTAAATTTTCCAGAGCCTGGGGGGGGGG
>NW_011473891.1:0-785 GCF_000754665.1 Bison bison bison
CTGGAGTCTGCTCAAACTCATGTCCATTGAGTTGGTGATGCCATCTAACCATCTCATCCTCTGTCGTCCCCTTCTCCTCCTGCCTTCAATCCTTCCCAGCATCAGGATCTTTTCCAATGAGTCGGCTCTTTGCATCAGGTGGCCAGAATACTGGAGATTCAGCCTCAGCAGCAGTCCCTCCAATAAATATTCAGGATTGATAACCAATAAAAAAAGAATCCACACTTCCAATGCAGTGGGTGTGGGTTCAGTTCCTCGTTGGGGAACTAAGATTCACATGCCACATGGTAAGTCCAAAAAAAGGAAAAAAAGAAGAAGAAGAGAAAGCAGTGGTCACGTATTTGTCAAGATACCACGCAAAATGATGGCCACGGAATAATGAAACATGGTGAGGATGATATAAGGACCAGTATGAATGACCATCATTTGTCTTTTACTCCGTCATGTATGTTTGGTTATAGGACTCCTGGGTATGTTAACCTGACTTAAACATTTGCAAACATTGGTTCAGTAACCCTGACTTAAACAGCAATGACTATCTGTTCTAGAAAGTGATGTGGTTTGAGAGCCATTAAGCCAATCAGTCACCACAACACTGTCCCCTCAACTGCTACCCAAACTGGATAGAAGATCTGGATGGAGATGAAGAGTGTCAGGCAAACCGGGCAGCAGCGTGTTTTCTTATACATTTTCACTGGGTTTAGCTTAAAACCAGGAACTAGGCAAATGCCTGTGTGCGTGCTAAGTTGTTTCAGTCGTGTCTGACTCTTTGTGACCCACGGACC
>NW_011473892.1:0-532 GCF_000754665.1 Bison bison bison
AATTGGAAACACGTGATAATTATTGTACCTGGCAGTTAGATTCTGTTGCACAGCAGTTGTGAAAGGTTCCTTCCTGGCAGTGAAGTGACACTGGGTCCTACTCTGGAAGTAACTCATGTATCTTTTTCTGGAAGGCCACACTTGGAATGTATTGGAACGTGTACCCTTCCTGGGGGTTGCGTAGTTTTAAACAGCCTAATTCCTACTGGTACAGATTGGAGGGATTAGGGGTTGTTTCAGAGTTTAAATTGAAGAAGGCAATGGCAACCCACTCCAGTACTCTTGCCTGGAAAATCCCATGGATGGAGGAGCCTGGTAGGCTGCAGTCCATGGGGTCGCTAAGAGTCAGACACGACTGAGAGACTTCACTTTCACTTTTCACTTTCATGCATTGGAGAAGGAAATGGCAACCCACTCCAGTGTTACTTGCCTGGAGAATCCCAGGGAAGGGGAGCCTGGTGGGCTGCTGTCTATGCGGTCGCACAGAGTCGGACACGACTGAAGCGACTTAGCAGCAGCAGCAACAGCAGGG
>NW_011473893.1:0-980 GCF_000754665.1 Bison bison bison
ATCCCTGGGTCAGGAAGATCCCCTGGAGAAGGAAATGACAACCCCCTCAAGTTTTCTTAACCGGGAAATCCCATGAACTGAACAGCCTGGTGGGCTACAGTCCATGGGGTCAAAAAGAGTTGTATATGACTTAGTGACTAAACAGCAACTACAAATATATGGAAACAACCCATGCATCTGTCAGTGGATAAACGAATAATGAAAAGGTGATAAACACACATATACAATGAAGCATTCAGTCATAAGAAAGAGGGAAACCCTGTTATTTGCAGTAACATGGATGGACCCTGATGGCATTAGGCCAAGTGAAATAAGTCAGATAAGAAAAGAAAAAACTATATGATCTCACTTACTGTGGAATCTAAAAAAACCAAACTCATAGAAATGGTTGTTTCAGAGCAGAATGGTTGTTGCAAGTGAATGGAAATAATGGGGAGATGTTGGTCAAACAGTGAAAACTTTCAATTGTGAATAGTTACAGGCATCTAATGTACAGCACGGTGATTATTGTTAAAAACACGATATCCTTGAAAGTGTGTAAGTAGATCTTAAATGTTCTTACCCTAGAATAAGAAACGGTAGTTATGTGAGGTGAAGGAACTGTTAGCTAAGGCTATGATGGTCAAGTCAATACATTTTACACCTTTAACTTACACAATATTCTTTGTCAATTATATCTTAATTAAGCTAGAAAATAATATTGTTCTTATACCTTCCATACATCACTTCTAATCTCACAATCGCTATTTTTTTTTGAAAAGATAGATTTAATTTCATTAAAGCTTCAAAACTCCTCATCAAAATTTATCATTAATGAAATGAAATAGCAAGCTAGGCAGGGATGAAAATATTTACAATAGGTGTATTTGTCAAAGAACTCTTAGAAATTAATGACAAGACAAACCCAATTTTTTTAGATGAGCAAAAGTTTGAACAGATATTCACAGAAAAACCAAAATGAATGGGTTATTCAGCATATG
>NW_011473894.1:0-693 GCF_000754665.1 Bison bison bison
TTTACTGCGTTATCAGCAGTAACATACAGATCCTGAAGACAGGATTTTGTTGAGTCTAGGTATCAGTAATCAGTACTACCTAGCTGGGTACCTGGTCTGCCCTCTTTGAACATCAAAACCTTAACTCTTATTTTTAGTTAGTATCCACCCAGTCCATACTCCTATCTTTAACATTCCCTGGAGAATTTATTTAAATTGCAATTTTATACAAACCATAAAGCTATTTCTAGAGTATAATTTTGGAATGAGAATTATATAAAGTATATAGAGTTCACTTATATTTGTATTGTATGCTTATGCTCTTCCTGGTTGCCTGCTATTCCATGTCCCATGCTGGTTGTCATTGTCATGGAAATCGATGTATCAGAATTGATTTTGCAGAATATTCTTTCTCTCTTTGTACAACTGTTCAACTTTTTCTATAAATTTATCTACTACTTCTACCATATGTAAAATGCTGTTCCCAAAGGGGATATACTCTTTGCAAATGCACTCCCTGCACTTCCTGTGGAAGTCTAAAGCATCTCACAGTGGCTTCTTTTTTTATTCTTGTTTGATTTTTCTCTTTACTATACCTATCAGATCATATAAAGATGGTGGTGGTGGTGGTGGGAGGTATTACTGCTTTTGTTGACAATTTGTTAGAATGAAAGCAATTGCACAGTTAGAAAACCACCTGAAATATTTCTTCCA
>NW_011473895.1:0-1125 GCF_000754665.1 Bison bison bison
GGATCAGTTATTATAATATTTCTTTCAATTCTGATAATAGTAGCCTGTGTCTTCTCTTTTTGACTTGGTTAGCCTGGCTGGAGGTTTATGAATTTTACTGATATTTTCAAAGAACCAGCTTTTGGTTTGGTTGCATTTTCTCTACTGTTTTCTCATTTTCAATTTCACTGATTTCTTCTCTTCTGCCTGCTGTTGGTTTAGATTGCTCTTCTTTCTCTAGTTTCCTGTGGTGGAAGTTTAGGTTGATAATTTTATATATATTTCCTTTTCTAATGTATGAATTCAGTGCTATACAGTGCCCTCAATGACCCAATAGTTTGGTACAACTAAATATTGCTTTTCTGCATCCCCAAATTGTAAAGAGTTGTATTTTCATTTAGTTCAATACATTTAAAAATTTTCCCCTGCAACTTTTTTTTGACCTATGTATTATTTAGAAGTGGGTTGTTTAACCTGCAAATATCCTGACATTTCCCAGCTATCTTCCTGTTACTGATTTCTAGTTTAAATTTCACTGTTGTCTGAGAGCATACTTTATATGATTTCTATTCTTTTAAATTTGCCAAGGTGTGTTTTGGGGCCTAAAATGTGGTATATCTGGGGTGAGTGTCCCATGTCAGTTTGGTGTTCTGTTGTTGTTGGATGAAGTAGTCTATAAATGTAAATTAGAAACTGTTGATTTATGGTACTCTGAGTATATCCTTTCTGATTTTATGCTTGCTGGATCTGTGAATTACTGATAGAGGGGTATTAAAATGTTCAATTAAAATAATGATTTGTCTGTTTCTCTTTGCACTTCTATTAATTTGTATCCCACATATTTTAATGCTTTTTTGTTAGTCACATACACATACTCATTAAGAATTGTCATATCTTCTCGGAGAATTTATTATTATATAATATCACTCTTTATCCCTAATAATATTCCTTGTACTTCAGTATGCTTTGTCTGGAATTAATATAGGTACTCCAGTTTTCTTTTGTTTAGTGTTAGCATGGTATCTTTATGCATCCCTTTACTTTTAATTATGTGTGTCATTAACTTAAAATGGGTTTCTTGTAGACAATTACAGTTGAGTCTTAGTTTTTAATTATTTAGTCCACGGTAAGCCTCTATCTCTTTAA
>NW_011473895.1:1225-2845 GCF_000754665.1 Bison bison bison
CTTTAAAATTGTTTACTTAGACCATTTACATTGAAAGTGATTATTGATAATGTTGGATTATTAGCTATTATATCTGTATCTGTTTTCTATCTGTATTTGTTCTTTGTTTTTATTTTTATCCCTATTTTTCTGTCTTGTCTAGTTTTGAAAATTTTATGATTTAATATTCTGTTCTCTTTTGTCTATCAATTGTACTTTAAAATTATTTTTAGAGCTTGCAGTACACATTTGCAGCTAATGTAAGTCTATATTCAAATAGTACTGTACCTCTTCATGAGTAATACAGGCATTTTATAATAAAATATTCCTAGCCCCTCCCTTTTGTCCCTTTAAATATTGCTGTTCACTTCACTTATACATAAGCTGTAATCAACCAATACACTGCTAGTATCATTATTTTGAACCAACAATTATTAGATCAACTATTGCATTTTACTTTAATTTATTCCTTCTCTACTGGTCCTCTTTTCTTTATGTAGACCTGAGCTTCTGACTTTATCATTTTCTTTTTCACTGAAGAGCTGCTTTTAACATGCCTTGTAAGGCCGGCCCCCTGGTGATAATTGCCTTTAGTTTTTGTTTGTATAAGAAGTCATTTCTTCACTTCCAATTGATAATTTCACTGAACACATAATTTTAAGTTGGTAGTTTTTTCAACACATTAAATATTTCATAACACTCTCTTCTTGCCTGCATGATTTTGAAGGGAAATCCTATGTAATTCTTATCCTTTGTTTGTCTACAGGCAAGGTGTCTTGACTCCCTGCCATTCAGTTTCTTTTGAGATTTTCTTTTATCTTTGATTTTCTCTAGTTTGAATATGAGATGTCTAAGTGTAGCCTTAAGTTTTTTGTATTTATCCTGCTTAGTGTTATGTGAGCCTCCTGGAATTGTGCTTTTGTGTCTGTCATTAATTTTGGAAAAATTTAGCCATACTGTATCAATTTTGTAAGAATCAACATCTTTACTATTTTGATTCATCCAGTATATGAACATGGAATGTCTTTATTTAAGTCTTTGTTTTCTTGTTTCTACCATCACCAAGGGCCACGCCACTCTAAAACTAGCACCACTCTAGGCCTCTACTAAGTTGCCCAATTTAATCAGTTTCATTTATCCTTTTCTACTTCTCTTGTTGATAACCCAAGATTTTTTGTATTTGCTCATGGCTTTTTGGTTAGGTTTCAGCTCATTTTTTTCTGTTTACTCTTCCTGGCTCTTTGGGTATTTCTCTTCATTCTCATGAGTCTAGCAAAACAATACAAAAAAATATATTGCTTGTACATAGGCCCTTTTCTGTGGGAAGTCCTCATGAATAGCTGCTGCTTCTGCTGCTGCTAAGTCGCTTCAGTCATGTCTGACTCGGTGCGACCCCATAGACGGCAGCCCACTAGGCCCCACTGTCCCTGGGATTCTCCAGGCAAGAACACTGGAGTGGGTTGCCATTTCCTCCTCCAATGCATGAAAGTGAAAAGTGAAAATGATGTCGCTCAGTAGTGTCTGACTCTTGGCGACCCCATGGACTGCAGCCCACCAGGCTCCTCTATCCATGGGATTTTCCGGGCAAGAGTACTGGAGTGGGGTGCCAGTGCCTTCTCCCATGAATAGCTAGTAAATCAT
>NW_011473895.1:4832-6557 GCF_000754665.1 Bison bison bison
TTTTTTCTAATTTTATTTTATTTTTAAACTTTACATAATTGTGAATGTTGGGTTTTAAACCAGCTTTTTCACTCTCCTCTTTCACCTTCATTAAGAGGCTCTTTAGTTCCTCTTCGCTTTCTGCCATAAGGGTGGTGTTGTCTACGTATCTGAGGTTATTGATATTTCTCCTGGAAATCTTGATTCCAGTTTGTGCTTCATCCAGCCCAACATTTCACATGATGCACTCTGCATATAAGTTAAATAAGAAGGGTGACAATATACAGCCTTGACGTACTCCTTTCCCAGTTTGGAACCAGTCTGTTGTCTCATGTCTGGTTCTAACTATTGCTTCTTGACTCACATACAGATTTCTCAAGAGGCAGGTCAGGTGGTCTGGTATTCCCACCTCTTTAAGAATTTTCCATAGTTTGTTGTGATCCACACAGTCAAAGGGTTTAGTGTAGTCAATGAAGCAGTAGATGTTTTTCTGGAATTCTCTTGCTTTTTCTATGATCTAAAGGATGTTGGTAATTTGATCTCTGGTTCCTATGCCTTTGCTAAATCCAGCTTGAACATCTGGAACTTGTCTCCCCTTAGAACAACATGTCTTCCCTATTTACAGATACAGTATTACATTGACTGCTTTGTTGCTTTATAAAATAAACTTAGATTTTATTATGAAATTTTTCATATAGCTAGAACATTTTCCTATGAAGAAATTGGCATTTTTATGGACATATACACCTTAGATAGGAAAGGGTAAAATAATATAGCTCTTCTAAAACAGTTTTTGAAGGCAAATCCTCTGACTGCATATATGCAATTTCAGTCAGTTAATAGTTAAAAACTTTAAAGGAAACATCTTCAATTACTTAGAATAATATGCAGATAATTGACGAGATGCTTTGTTTTTTCTCAAAGAACTCTCTGCTTTGATTTCTTGTTTAGGTCAAAAGTAACCAAGGAATTAAGGCTCAATAAGTGAGTCGATGAGACTGAAATAAACCAGAGATTCACTCACTCATGATATTCTTATCTTCTCTGGCCATCTCATGCCTTTGTTCATCTCTGAGTGATAGCTTTGTTCATTCAGTTTGGCTGTCACATTATGGTTGAAACCTTGTGCATATTAGCTTCTAGGTTTATACTCTTACATGTTTGTGGCAGAAATGAAACTGGGTAAAGATGAAACACTAATCTTCAATTTGAAAATTTTCAGTGACTAAATGTTGGGGCTTATGTCTGTTTTTTATTCTAATCACTGGGTTAAGAGTGTGGTAAGACACCCATGCATTAGCCCCGTCCTTGGAGGTCTGGAGACTGAGTCACATAGCTCCCATTTGGGTCAACTATAAGTTGGGACCAGGCTTCTCAGGTGGTGCCTAGTGGTAAAGAACCTGCCTGTCAGTGCAAGAGACGTAAGAGATGCAGGTTCAATCCCTGGGTTGGGAAGATCTCCTGGAGGAGGGCATGGCAACCCACTACAGTATTCTTGCCTAGAGAATCCCATGGACAGAGGAGCCTGGCGGCCTATAGTTCATAGGGTCACAAATAGTCAGACACGATTGAAATGACTTAGCCTGCAAGCACTTAAGCCGGGACCAGAGGGGAGAAATGGTTCCTCCAAAGAAGGACATGGGTGCAGCAAAGGTATAAACACTGGGAAATTTTCTGTGACCTGAGAAGTCATCCAAATTTGTCTTGATTCTAGGCCTATGATTCAGGTAGTAAAAAATATGAATA
>NW_011473895.1:7142-7730 GCF_000754665.1 Bison bison bison
GAATGAGGAAGCCTTACAAATAACTGTGAAAAGAAGGGAAGTGAAAAGCAAAGGAGAAAAGGAATGTTATACCCATTTGAATGCAGAGTTCCAAAGACTAGCAAGGAGAGATAAGAAAGCCTTCCTCAGTGATCAATGTGAAGAAATAGAGGAAAACAATAGAATGGGAAAGACTAGAGATCTCTTCAAGAAATTAGAGACATCAAGGGAACATTTCATGACAAAGATGGGCTCAATAAAGGACAGAAATTGTAGGGACCTAACAGAAGCAGAAGATATTAAGAAGAGGTGGCAAGAATACACAGAAAGAACCATACAAAAAAGATCTTCATGACCCAGATAATCATGATGGCGTGATCACTCACCTAGAGCCAGACATCCTGGAATGTTAAGTCAAGTGCACCTTAGGAAGAATCACTACGAACAAAGCTAGTGGAGGTGATGGAATTCCAGTGGAGCTATTTCAAATCCTGAAAGATGATGCTGTGAAAGTGCTGCACTCAATAGGCCAGAAAATTTGGACAACTCAGCAGTGGCCACAGGACTGGAAAAGGTGAGTTTTCATTCCAATCCCAAAGAAAGGTGATG
>NW_011473895.1:8877-10565 GCF_000754665.1 Bison bison bison
TAAAGAGCCTCTTGATGAAAGTGAAAGAGGAGAGTGAAAAAGTTGGCTTAAAGCTCAACATTCAGAAAACTAAGATCATGGCATCCAGTCCCATCACTTCATGGCAAATAGATGGGGAAACAGTGGAAACAGTGGCTGACTTTATTTTTCAGGGCTCCAAAATCAGTGCAGATGGTGATTGTAGCCATGAAATTGAAAGACACTTACGCCTTGGAAGGAAAGTTATGACCACCCTAGATAGCATATTAAAAAACAGAGATGTTACTTCGTCAACAAGGTCCATCTAGTCAAGGCTATGGTTTTTCCAGTGGTCATATATGGATGTTGGAGTTGATCTATAAAGAAAGCTGAGCACTGAAGAATTGAAGCTTTTGAACTGTGGTTTTGGAAATGACTCTTGAGAGTCCCTTGGACTGCTAGGAGATCCAACCAGTCCATCCTAAAGGATATCAGTCCTGGTTGTTCATTGGAAGGACTGATGTTGAAGCTGAACCTCCAATACTTTGGTCACCTGATGCGAAGAGTTGACCCATTTGGAAAGACCTTGATGCTGGGAAAGATTGAGGGCAGGCAGAGAAGGGGATGACAGAGGATAAGATGGTTGGATGGCATCACCGACTGAATGGACATGGGTTTGGGTGGACTCTGGGAGTTGGTGATGGACAGGGAGGCCTGTACGGTGCGGTTCATGGGGTTGTAAAGAGTCGGACATGACTGAGCAAATGAACTGATACTGATATTCAAAATATACCCTAATGGGCTGGGAAATATCAGATGACCATTGGGCATGGAGAGGAAATGGAAGAGGAGGCCCACAAATTTGGGATTTCTAAGAATTCGTGTGTGTGTGTTGGGATGAAAGCGAGTTCTCCCATTCTGTATTCACCTCCAACTCACAGGGGTCCTATCTTGTGTGTGTGTGTCTCTCTCTCACCTGAGTGAAAAACTCCTTATCTCATACCAAGAGAAAGTCCAGAATCTGTGGACTCATTTTACAATCTCTATTTTTTAAGGTCAAACAATACAGGTGGTTTCTAGAAGAAGAGGTCCTATAAAACAATGAGGTTGCTAGGATTTGCTCTTTGATATTATCCAGTATGAAGATTAATTTGTATATGTCTATTTGGCTAGGTCATCCTGCCCAGATCTTTGCTGAAACACCATTCTAAGATGTTACTGTGAGGTCATCTTTTTTTAATAAGATTAACATTTAAATCCTTAAAGCAAATTACTCTCCATAATATGAGTAAGCCTCATCGGATCAGTTGAAGGCCCTAAGAGAAAAGGACTGAGGTCCCTCTGAAATGAAAGGAATTCTGCCTCCAGACTGTCTTTGTATTTGAGTTGCAACATGTCCTCTTCTCTGGTTCTCTAGTTGGCTACTCTGCTCTGCAGATTGCAGACTTGCCAGCCTCCAAAACTGTCAGCCAATTCCTTAAAAGCTCTCTGTCTCTGCCTCACTTTCTCTTTAGAGGGGTAATAAGTTGTGTTGCCTTTTATCATTGTTTTTTGTTGTTAGCTGCATATGTCTGTGTGTGTGTTGCTATGATCTGTAAAAGTATATGGTAATGCTTGGTTCATGTAGATGATCACGAGACTTAGTTTTATTCAGCACCTTACAATCTTCTACTCCTAAAAAATTTTCATAGGGGAGTGATAAAGGTTTGCCTTATTTGTAAGCATTTCAT
>NW_011473895.1:10665-13184 GCF_000754665.1 Bison bison bison
CCAGAACAGCGTGATAGCTTAAGCAAAGGTTGAGAGTCCAACCTCACGAAGGAAGCTAAAACATGCATGCTATTCAGAGTCAAGGAAGACCCCTGCCCTCAGCTGACTCAGCTGACTCTCAGTCTCATAGAGAATGTAGGATATTCACATGCAAGAGAAACGTCACACAGTGGTACACACTAAGTGCCAAACCAGTAGCAAATAGAAGAATTTAGGGATGATGGGTGGAGAAGGCAATGGCACCCCACTCCAGTACTCTTGCCTGGAAAATCCCATGGATGGAGGAGCCTGGTAGGCTGCAGTCCATGGGGTCGCAAAGAGTCGGACACGACTGAGTGACTTCACTTTCACTTTTCACTTTCATGCATTGGAGAAGGAAATGGCAACCCACTCCAGTGTTCTTGCCTGGAGAATCCCAGGGACGGGGGAGCCTGGTGGGCTGCTGTCTATGGGGTTGCACAGAGTCGGACATGACTGAAGCAACTTAGCAGCAGCAGCAGGGATGATGGGACTGATGGTGGATCACTGTGAACCAGCTTCTGGGAGTTTAATGACAGAAAGGAGAATAACCTTATGAACCTTATGTAGAAACCAAGACTAGGAGAGAGAATGCAGAAGAACACAGTCAAGGCAAGAGAAATTATACAATCAAGAAGCTTCTCAGAAGGAAACACTGGACCACATGGCCTAGTGTTTCTCAAATTGACAATATACTGCCCATCCTAGTGGGTGTTTAGAAGTGTTTTGGGACATGTAGTTGTCAAAATGCCTGGGAGGAGCTACTGGCACTTAGTCTCTTGAGATCAATGATGCAAACCATATGTCTTTTGTCTCATACTCAGAGACCCCATGGACTATATTTCGCTAGAATCCTCTGTCTATAGGATTTCCCAGGGAAGAATACTGGAGTGGGTTGCCATTTCCTCATCTAGGGGAATCTTCCTGACCCAGATATTGAACTGACGTCTCCTGAGTCTCCTCCATTGCAGGTGAATTCATTACTGCTGAGCCACTGGGGAAGCCCCACTGAGGTGTGTAGGTGAGATTAAATAATTGAACCTAATAATTGATGGGCTTCAGGTTTGCCATGTGTATTTGTTATTTCAAAACCAAATTTATTTTGGGAGCAAGGGTTTGGAAGTGCATAAAATGCTTTAACCTTCATATCTTTTATATTAATATATTTCTTTATGAGAGTGGATGATACCTACTAGAATTATGAAAAAGGATGGCTGCCTTATTATGAAGTTTAAAATAAATGCAGGAGAATTTGTCCATGATTATATGGGTGATGTTTTTCTCTCAGTCTTGTCTTCCTGACACTTCCCTGTTCATCCCCATCCCACAGAAAAGCAGACCCTGACCCTCTTTATTCACATATGTTTGGGACATTTGGACCATATACCTTGTAACATGATAGATGGGCACAAGAAGCTGGATTGCTTCAGCAAATCTAATTGAAAAGAAAACCAGATATTGGTGCCTCAGCCATAATGAATGAATGCGAAATGCTGTAGCCTATCACCAAGTTATAATATAGAAACTGGATTGTCCCACTTCTTTCCACCTAGGACCTTAGGCAAATCTTTTTTTGTTCTTCCAAAATTCAACCTAGCCAGTAACCTTTTTATGAGAGGACTGGCTATTTCCTGATTATTGCAAAAATTAGCAAAAAGTCAATTAAATAGAAATAAATTTGGAGATGTTCCAGAAAGCAAAACAACAAAGGGCCTCCCAAAATATCACTAAACAATGAGATGGCTGTCATTTATTGTGAGTAGTAAATATCTCCATCAAGGCAATGTGCTCTCAAAAATTCAGCAAACTTCCTTCCTATTGTATCAGATTAAGAATAATGTACTCTTGCAGTATGACATGGAAAATCATTTATATCATTATGGAGTCCTTTCTATATAACTAGAATAAAATGATTTCTTCTGTATATAAAATGGATTTCTACCTCCATTCCCCTCACATTTAGTTGCAAAAGGTTTAACCATGGCTCTATTCCAAATTGTGTTTTGTTTTGTTTGGTGTTTTTATAAGCTTAAACCAGCAGCTGTGCACATTTGTGCAATTCCACAGTCAGGATTTATATATGTAATTTTTCAACTGAGGGGAAAAAAGTTAAAAATATCTTTAATGAATCATATGGAAAGCCACTGAAAGAAATATAATGCCAAAGAAATGCTCTTTTTTTCCTTTGTTAGTCTGCATGTTTACAATATTTATAATGGAACTGGGGCTTCCCTGATAGCTCAGTTGGTAAAGAATCCACCTGCAATGCAGGAGACCCCCAGTTTGATTCCTGGGTCAGGAAGATCTGCTGGAGAAAGGATAGGCTACCCACTCCAGTATTCTTGGGTTTCCCTTGTGGCTCAGATGGTGAAGACTCTGCCTGCAATGTGGGAGACCTGGGTTGGATCTCTGGGTTGGGAGATCCCCTGGAAAAGGGAACAGCTACCCACTGCAGTATTCTGGCCTAGAGAATTCCATGGACTCTATAGTCCATGGGATCA
>NW_011473895.1:13284-13371 GCF_000754665.1 Bison bison bison
CTCAGGTGATACTACCCTAATGGAAGAAAGCAAAGAGGAACTAAGGAGCCTCTTGATGAAAGTGAAAGAGGAAAGTGAAAGAGGAGA
>NW_011473895.1:13471-14016 GCF_000754665.1 Bison bison bison
ATGGAATTGATATAGACCTCTCTTGGGATAAGGTCTACCTTCCAACAAAGTGGTTTAGTTAATTTTCAATGAAGTAATTCAGGAAAGAAAATAGCTTTTGGAGTCCTATATGGTATCAAGATGCTGATTGAACTGATTTCCCTTTAAAAAAGTGTTTGAACAATTTTCCTCCTGGGAAACATATGTGTGTGTATGCTAAATTGCTTCAGTCATGTCTGACTCTTTGTGACCCCCTGGACTGTAGCCTGCCAGGATCCTCAGTCCATGGGATTCTCCAGGCAAGGATACTGGAGGGGGTTGCCATTCCCTTCTCTGGGGGATCTTCCTGACCCAGTGATGGAATCTGGGACTCCCGCATTGCAGGCAGATTCTTTACTGTTTGAGCCACCAGGGAAGCCCTGGAAAACAAGCACCCCTGTCTTATTCAGATCCCTCAAAGTCCAAAGCAGGGTCCAGACTGTCTCTTTTTCCAGAATCAAGAATATTGGAGAGGCAAAATTGTTGGCTGAGCAGAACCCTTCAGCAGTATCCATATTTCCTGGTTA
>NW_011473895.1:14923-15428 GCF_000754665.1 Bison bison bison
AAAGGTGTTTACATTCTGTGCCTCCCTGTATTAATTCAAGGCTCTCAGCATCAAAAACTTGAGACACAGCAGTAGCTTTGAGAATTTCTCACCTTTAGAAAGATTTCTTTTAAAAATTTTCTCATCCTTTTAAAAAGAATTTTTCATTGGTCACAGAAGGGAGGTGATTTTCTCCTAATTTGATATCTACCCTGGAAATCTGGCAGAGGGCCATATACTATGCTCACTCAACATTACCTTTGCCGAGATACTAGACTCAGAAAATAATTTTAGCTTAAACCTTCCAGATAAATGATGAAGTGAGAATGAATTAGGAGAAGCTAGTATCCTGTTACCACTTAATAGTTTTTAATGAATTTAGTTTTATTGATTTGTTATAAAGAAAAGGAAGAGAAGATTTGCTTTCAACTTGACCTGGAAGAGTAAGAATCTGATCATCTCCTGCCTTCTATTGGGTTGGCCAAAAGGTTCATTTGGGTTTTTTCATAACATTTTATGGAAAAAT
>NW_011473895.1:15528-16196 GCF_000754665.1 Bison bison bison
TGAATGCAAATACCTACTCTATCAATGAACAGAACACAAGCAGGTTATTCTTACCTGCCTTTCCGTACCTGGACACACAGAACTATGCTCAGCTCACGCAGAAAAGAGGTACACTCTGACTGTGTAGCTGGCAATTGTCTATTACTACAGTTGCTGTTGATACTACTACTATCACCACCACCACTGATGATAACAGTTAACTTCTTTGTATACTTTCTACATGTAAGGCATTGTAGATGCCTTGTGCTCAAAGTTTTATGTATATTGTCTCTTCAAATTTTTTATAAAGCCCATTTTGAATACAAGCAATGCTATCATCATCACATTTTTTCAGATGAAAATATTGAGACTTTAAAAGTAAGAGGTTGCCCAAGGTGCAGAATTGTGATTTAACGATCATAGTCTTTTCCATAAAGGACAAAATTATGGCATGAAATCAATAGAAACAAGGAGTAATAGATAAGAATAGAAATCATTAGCATTCTCAATACCAATAATGCTATGTTTCTTTTTGATTTTTTAAGGTCCAGTGTTTTTAATGTATTTTTACTTATACTTTCTTCATTATACTTGTAAAGATAAAGGAATGAAAAGTTATAGACATATATAGAACCAAAAAACTAGTGTTAGACTAAAATCTATAAAGTCAGTTGATACAGATACAGAGA
>NW_011473895.1:16296-17922 GCF_000754665.1 Bison bison bison
GAAACATCTTTCACTAACAGATTAGCTCAGAAGTTCAGAGTGTCAGTCTTCTTTAGTTTTCAATAATCAGATCTTTATGTATTGAGATACTGACTTATTGAGAAAAACAGTTACTTTATTTTCTTCTAATATTCACACACTTATTCTAAATACTGTTTATTTACAAAATATCTATTGATTCAATGCACCAGTTCTAAGACAAAGCTAATATCACATTTTATTCCTAAAAGATTTATATTTAACATTTTGTCAGATTATTTACCGTTTAAAAGAAATGACAAGTTATAACTCATTTACTCCATGAAACTTTACTTATATCTGACACTAATATTTCATACCTCCAGGTTAATTCTTAGCTTTCCTTCAGTGCATATCTGGAATTATGATATTTTAGGTATGTATGCCACAAGACTAGAAAACCTCAGTTTTCATTTCAACCCCAAAAAGGAACAATGCCAAAGAATGTCCAGACTACCACACACTTGCACTCACTTCATATACTAGCAAGGTTATGCTCAAAATCCTTTGAGCTAGGCTCCAACAGTATGTGAACCTAGAACTTTCAGATGTACAAGCTGGATTTAGAATAGGCTTCCTTGGTAGTTCAGCTGGTAAAGAATCTGCCTTCAATGCAGGAGACCCCAGTTTGATTCCTGGGTCAGGAAGATCCACTGAAGGGATAGGCTACCCACTCCAGTGTTCTTGGGCTTCCCTGGTGGCTCAGCTGGTAAAGAATCTGCCTGCAATGCGGGAGACCTGGGTTCGATCCCTGGGTTGGGAAGATCCTCTGGAGGAGGGCATGACAACCCACTCCAGTATTCTGATCTGGAGAATTCCATGGACTGTGTAGTCCATGGGGTCGCAGAATTGGACACAACCGAGTGACTTTCAGTCTTCACAGAGGAATCAGAGATCAAGTTGCCAACATCCATTGGATCATAGAAAAGCAAGGGAATTCCAGAAGAACATCTACTTCTGCTTTACTATGCTAAAGCCTTTGACTCTGTGGATCACAACAAACTTTGGAAAGTTCTTAAAGAGATGGGAATACCAGGCCACCTTACCTGCCTCCTGAGAAACCTGTATGCCTACCAAGAAGCACCACTTAGAACTGGACGTAGAACAATGGACTGGTTCAAAATTAGGAAAGGGTTACATCAAGGCCGTATATTGTCACCTTACTTATTCAACTTATATGCAGAGTACATCATGCAAAATGGCAGTCTGGATGAAGTTCAAGCTGGAATCAAGATTGCCGGGAGAAATGTCAATAACCTCAGGTGATACTACCCTAATGGAAGAAAGCAAAGAGGAACTAAGGAGCCTCTTGATGAATGTGAAAGAGGAAAGTGAAAGGCTGGTTTAAAACTCAACATTAAAAAAACTAAGATCATAGCATCTGGTCCCATCACTTCATGGCCAATTGTTGTTCAGTCACTCAGTCATATCCAACTCTTTGCCACCCCATGGACTGCAGCATGCCAGGCTTCCCTGTCCTTCACTGTCTCTCGGAGTTTGCTCAAACTCATTTCCACTGAGTCAATGATGCCATCCAACCATCTCATCCCCTGTCACCCCCTTCTCTTGCCCTCAGTCTTTCCCAGAATCAGGGTCTTGTCCAGTGAG
>NW_011473895.1:18022-18420 GCF_000754665.1 Bison bison bison
TGGTCTGATCTCCTTGCTGTCCAAGGAACTCTTAAGAGTCTTCTCCAGAATCACTGATTGAAATAATCAATTCTTTGGTTTTCTGCCTTCTTTATGGTCCAACTCTCACATCTGTACATGACTACTGCAAAAGCCATAGCTTTGACTAGACAGATGTTTATAAGGCAGATGTTTATAATCAAAGTTAAGTATCTGCTTTTTAATATATCATTTAGGTTTGTCATAACTTTTCTTTCAAGGGGTGAATGTCTTAAATTCATGGCAGCAGTTACAATCTGCAGGATTTTGAAGCCCAAGAAAATAAAATCTATCAGTGTTTCCACTTTTTTCACTTCTATTTGCCATGAAGTGGTGGGACTGGATGCCATGATCTTAGTTTTTTGAATGCTGAATCTCAA
>NW_011473895.1:18810-19127 GCF_000754665.1 Bison bison bison
ACTCCTTCCCCAAATTTGAACCTGTTTGTTGCTCCATGTCCAGTTTTAAGTGTTGCTTCTTGATCCAAAGACAGGTTTCTCAGGAGACAGATAAGTGGCCTGGTGTTCCCATGTGTTTAAGAATTTTCCACAGTTTGTTGTAATCCACACAGTCAAAGGCTTTCATGTAGACATTGAAGAAGTAGATGTTTTTCTGGAATTCCTTTTCTTTCTCTATGATCCAACAAATGTTAGCAACTTGATCTCTGATTCCTCTCCCTTTTCTAAATCCACCTTGTACATCTGAAATTTCTTGGTTCGCGTACTGCTGAGGCCTA
>NW_011473895.1:19227-20102 GCF_000754665.1 Bison bison bison
TACAGTCCTGTGAGCACTTCTGAGTTTTCCAAATTTGCTGGCAAATTGAGTACAGCACTTCAACATCATCATCTTTTAGGATTTGAAAAAGCTTAGCTGGAATCCTGTCAACTTCACTAGCTATGTTTGTCATGATGCTTTCTAAGGCCCACTTGACTTTACACTCCAGGTTATCTTGCTCTAGATAAGTGATCATTGTGGTTATCTGGGTCATTAAGATCTTTTTTGTGCAGTTCTTCTGTGTACTCTTGCCAACTCTTCTTAATCTCTTCTTCATACAAATACATAAAGTCAGTTTTATATATATATATATATAATATCAGTAGATGCTTAGCTTGATTCCATATCTCGGCTATTGCAAATAATGTTGCAATGAATGTGAGAGTGCAGATAGCTCTTACAGAGATACTGATTTCATTTCCTTTAGCTGTAGACTCAGAAGTGGAATTGCACAGTCATATGGTTGTTCATTTTTAATTTTTTTGAGACATATTTATGTACTATTTTCCATAATGTTTGTACCAGTTTACATTCCCACTCACAGTGTACAAGAGTTCCCTTTTCCTCCACATCCTAGGCAGCATTTATTTTCCCTTGTCTTTTTTATAATAGCCACTCTGACAGGGGTGAAGCGATCCCTCATTGTGGTTTTGATTTGTATTTCACTGATTATTAGTAAAGCTGAACTCCTTTTCATGTACTTCTTAGCCATCTGTATGTCTTTTTGGTTTCATCTATCAATGCAATTTGGGCAAAAGTGTGTGTCTCAATAATGTGAAGGTTTCAATGATGTTAAAGTGTTGTCATGTTGAGTTACTAGAATGTGTGCTGAAAATATAGGGGATTAGAAAGAGGGATGCTTAAAATTACAGTTT
>NW_011473895.1:20202-24536 GCF_000754665.1 Bison bison bison
CACAGTTACCAGAGACAAGCAAGACTGTACTGTTCAGTAGCCAATTATGTCTGACTGAATGTAATAATTCAAGTGGGTGTCTTCAGTAGGGGCTTCCCAGATGGTTCTAGTGGTAAGGAATCTGCCTGCCAATGCAGAAGACGTAGGGGACTTGTGTTTGGTCCTTGGATTGGGAAGATGTCCTGGAGAAGGAAATGACAACCCACCCCAGTATTCTTGCCTGGAGAATTCCATGGACAGAGGAGCCTGGTGGGCTACAATCCATGGGATCGCAAAGTTGGACGTGACTGAAGCAACTTAGCATGCACGCACATCTTCAGTAGGTTGGAGGTAAAGTTATTTGGGAGGTAAAGAAGTTGACAGTCTAAGCTGTTGCATGGGTCACCATCTTGGATATTAAATGTCCTTGACATGCTAATAAGTGTTGAAGAGGAGGACAGTGGTCCAGGAACTACACTATTTTCATGAACAAATAGGGATTGGTAGATGCCAGCAATGAAGAGCAGAAGGTGTGTAATAGGATAATATGAGTCTCTGTATTCAATAAGCATGCTGATGTTATATTGTTTCTCAACTTAGACCTTCTCACTGCTTTAAGTTTTCTTTTTATAAATATAAAAGTAAGACATTTGCATTATAGGAAATTTGAAAGAAAAAAAAATTACCCACAATCACATTGCTATTGACATTTTGTTTTTATTTCCATGTACATACATATGAAATATTATGATAAAACAGTCCTTACGTTTTTACAATCTTCAGTTTTCCCTTAGCATTATATCTTACACATTTTAGGACATGTTCATATATCTTTGTCACTATCATTTGTAAATATCAATTTAGATTAATATGTCATCCTATGGATATCATGGAAGATATTGAACCATTGTACTATTTATGTATATATTTTCTTAACATAAGCAATATGAAATAATGATACTTTTACATAAATTTTTGTCCATACCTTTGACAATTTCCTTCCTTAGAATAGATTTCTTTGTCAAAGTTATGACCAATTTTAAATCTCATGACACATTTGTAAAGGGCACCTAAATTTTAATATTCCTGGCCAAAAAATTATTATTATTTAAAGGTTAAGGTGATATTTCTTTTTGCTTTATGGACTATTGAGAGAGAGATTAGACTCATTTGGCTTCTTGGACTCTTTTACTGAGGAGATAATTGAGGATTTCAGCTGAAGGTAATTGACCAATGTTTAAGTAAGTTTAAGTTATCATGACATCTACACTTCATATTGATGGCAGCAAGTAAATTTTCTCCCTTTGTAAAAGAAGGAAAGTTACAGAGGCAACTGTGACAGTTTCAGAAATTAGAATAGAACATTGTCTAAGATGTAGACTCAGGGGGATCCCTGGAAGCTGAGCTACTCAACCTTTCTTTTGTTATTGGTCTCCTAAAAGAAAAAATGAATTTAAATTCAATATAAATTAATGAATTTAATTCATTCCATCTAATGAATGATTTAAAATAATTTTCACTTAATTTCTCCTTAATGAGAGAAATTAAATACTGACAAATAAAAGCTTATCAGATAGCACTTCAGAGGCTCCCAAACCATTATACTATCTAAGATTTCACCCCTTTACCCAAACTAATTTTCATCCCTTTTTGGGCGATATTGCCTCCACAGAGAATGCATATTTAAGGTGAAATGAGGAGTGCTCAACTACTAATGAAAGGAGAGGTACCTTAGTTTGAGCCACTCATTAGCAGGAGGATCATGCTTTTCAGTTAATTCATTGTGGTCTGAAGAATTCTGAGATGGTCCCCAAGATTCTCATGTCTTGTAAACCCACCTTCGGCCATTTATTTAATCTACAGGTACGGCTGTGAAGAGATTTGCAGATATAATTTGTCTTAAGTTTCTTGACTTTAACTAAGGAGGTTACCCAAGTGGACCTGATCTAATCACAAGGCTTTATAAAAATTTCTGGGCTCTTCCTGGTGAGAGGGGTTTGAAGACTGAGGGGCCTTGTGAAACGAGCCAAGTAACAAGGGCCTGAGCATGTCCTAGGACCTATGGGCAGTCCCCAGCCTACAGCCAGCAACAAACCCAGGACCTCAGTCTCACAACCACACTAGAAGTGATTTTACCAACAACTTGAAGGAGTTTGGGAGCAGAACTTTCCCCAGTTAAGCATCCAGAAGAAATCACAGCTGGCTAATGCTTGATTTCAGACTTATGAAGCTCTGTGCAGAGAACCCAGCTAACGAGTTCTGGACTCACAACCCATGGAAACTGTGAGTTGATAAATTGATTTTTTTATACCTCTAGGCAATTTGTTACACAGAAACATGGAACTCATACATTCCACAATCATGACTTCTCATTATGCTGTACCTTCTTCTCCCTTTTGGTCTGGGAAAGGAAAGTTGCAATAAATTTTCCTTTGTATTTAATTTGCTTTCAGCTTTTTTTCACTCCTTTATATCCTCGAAACACAGTCATGTTTATAGGCCAGGCGAAAGTGTGCTCACTTTTAATTATGGCACCACTTACACAGATTCTAAGATGTGAGTGAATTCTGTGGTTGTTTTATCAACACGGTTCCATATACATATTTTGATATACTTATAGGTTTAAGATTTATTCTGAAACAACTATCCCTCATCTTACATTTGACTCTAGTACCTGCCATGAGAATTTGGAAGTGTTGGTGGGCTTTTTCTAGGGTTTTCTTCCACTTATTCCCCAGACATGCAGGATTTTATGCAGGATTTGAATGCAGGCTTTTATGCAATCTGTTTGCACCTGGACAAAATTTTGCAGCGAGGATACCTGTTTCACTTAGTTTTGGTATGTTGTCTTTGCTCATTGTAGTGGGACTTTTGGAGGGAGGCAATTTAAGTTAGTTGATATCAGGTGTTACAGTAATCTGGTCAACTGATTCAGGTTTAGAGAGAGGACTTTCTTCTTCATCACATATTATGTAAGTAGATTATATGTAACGTTAATTTTGGGAGCCAGAAGGGTAGGCTCTTGTTCCTCAAAAGACTTGGAGAAATCAATCAAGCAAAGAGGATTTACTAATGGTAATCTATTAAAGGCAGATTTGTGTCTTTAAAATTTTGAGGGAGGATCTTGATCCTTTACCCCTGGCATCAGAAGCAAACATTTGACTTCAGAGAGTTTAAATAGGGTCTATAGATACTTTTCAGCTATGAATAAAAGTGGTATTTTGGGGCCTGAAGAAAAACCAAACCTTTATATTTGTTCAGAAAAACAAATACTTATATTTGACAGGGAAAACAAACGAGTGGATGTTTGTCAACCAATACAAGGTGAGTTTGGATATATTGTATGTATATGTGTGTGCTATTTTGAACCTTATTGTCTTTCTTCATGACAAATGAACTGTTTTGCAGTTTATTGAATACAGGGATTTTTTTGGCGACAAATAGCTTTTCCCATAGGACTCATTGCTTGAGAATGTAATGATAATTTGAACACCTCCTTCACTCAAAACAGCCCTTATAAGTAGTATTTTTCCTATGTATTCAGGGGCAGATTGAGAATGAGTAAATCCAAATTGGGGTTTTGCTGATGCAGCATTCATTGAAAAGCTAGAGGACAACTCCTTAGCCTCTTTGCCTGTATATGAAAGCAAATTGAGGAGCTATTTCTCATGCAGGGTTTCCTGGCCTTGTGTATGGTGATGTTTTGAGGACAATTTATCTTTGTTTCATGTATGATACTGACTGGGGACAGAACTCCTTGCTTGGGATTAACTGGCTGAGGATTTACTGGTATACATACACCCTTACTGAGTGTTTCTCCATTTAAACAGGGATGTTCTGAGGTAGGGGGCAGGGATGTGGGCTTTTGGTAGTGTCTATGGCAGACTATGGCCACAACTCCAGATTTCAAGTGGTGTTCCAAAGACTGAACTAACATGAGGACATATAGGGTTATATTTGCGGTTGCTTTATTAAGGTACACAATGAGTCTGAGATAAGTCCTCATTTAGGGTTTCAAGTCACATCATGTGATTGGGTACAGTTTGGGGACAAATTGCCCCCTGCTCCATTCTTATAATTTTTCATGGTGATATTGTGGGGATAAGCACCACTTAAGATGGGGTTATTTATCCAAGTCATCAGAGACTTTTGGTGGCAAATAATACCTTCTTTCTGGATGTTTTAGCCAAGAATATAGGAACAGTTAGTATTTAAAAAAATCATACATGCTCAGATATTTAACGAATAAATTACTTATCCCATGTTTAATTTCCAGGTGTGAAAGGACAGTTAAATGGAGTACCATCTTAATTTTATTTTTCATAATAAGTAAAGACATTTGAGGATAATTAAGG
>NW_011473895.1:24636-26543 GCF_000754665.1 Bison bison bison
TGAGATTAAAGCAGTAGCATGGGGGTGGAGGACTCTGTGGAGCTCTTTACTCACATATTAGGGGGATTCTGGAGAATGACAAATGACTCCTTACTTGGTATTTTTGCCCTTGGGTGAAGCAACATCATTTGAACAAATGATTATTTATTTAAATTTGCTAAGCATGTAAGGATGGTTTGTGGCCAATATTTGACTTATTAGTTTGTCTATAGTCTGTGTGCTCAGGAACGATTGATGAATTAAAGAATTAAAGAATTCTTGATCTGTGGATCTTTGCCCTTTTGTATAATGGCACTTTGGATAAAACTAGCTTCTTCCAGGGGTTTCTTCATAGATGTTCATAACTACAGTTTATTAGTATGTTCTTACTTTGAATTATTTGTCTCAGCAATTAGAGGCAATATTGAAGAAACAATTTTGTATGTAAGATTTGTTTTACATATCGTGTAAAAACACTTCCTTCTAATAGCTAAGATAGAGCCAGGTTAAAGTCTCCTCTCTGACAAACAATAATTGTGTGCCATTGGCCAAAATTATTCAGTGTTTCTGAACCTCAGTTTTTCATCCATTAAATGGAGAAACCCATAGTCCCAAACCTAGAGTTGTTGAGAGAACTGAATGATATATGAAGACAAATTCCTGGCATATAGTAAGTGCTCAGTGAGATTTTCCACTTTGTGCAAACCTTTCTTTGTATGCAGTCTTTTACTGTTTATTCACCATATTTAGCTTCCCGAGTAGCTCAAACAGTAAAGAATCTGACTGCAATGCAGGAGACCAGGATTCAATCCCTGGTTCAGAAGATCCCCTGGAGAAGGGCATGTAGGCCTGAAGAATTCCACGGAGAGAGGAGCCTAGTAGACTCAGTCCATGGAATTGCAAAGAGTCGGACATGACTGAGCAGCTAACACCACACCATCATCTTTAGGGTTTTCACACAAGGCTACTTTTTTGGTCCAACCCTGTTATTGCAGGCTTTCAAAGTGACTTGGTAAGACACTTAGCATCTCTGTATTTCTAGTTCACTTGTCAAGCTAATATGATGATAGCAAGCAGCCTAAATTCTCCAAGCCAGGCTTCAGCAATATATGAACGTGAACTTTCAGATGTTCAAGCTGGATTTAGAAAAGGCAGAGGAACCAGAGATCCAATTGCAAACATCTGCTGGATCATCAAAAAAGCAAGAAAGTTCCAGAAAAACATCCATTTCTGCTTTATTGACTGTGCCAAAGCCTTTGACTGTGTGGATCACAATAAACTGTGAAAAATTCTTCAACAGATGGGAATACCAGACCACCTGACCTTCCTCTTGAGAAATCTGTATGCAGATCAGGAAGCAACAGTTAGAACTGGACATGGAACAAAGCACTGGTTCCAAATAGGAAAAGGAGTATGTCAAGGCTGTATATTGTCACCCTGCTTATTTAACGTATATGCAGAGTACATCATGAGAAATGCTGGGCTGGAGGAAGCACAGGCTGGAATCAAGATTGCCGGGAGAAATATCAATAACCTCAGATATGCAGAGGACACCACCCCTATGGCAGAAAGTGAAGAGGAACTAAGGAGCCTCTTGATGAAAGTGAAAAAGGAGAGTGAAAAAGTTGGCTTAAACCTCAACATTCAGAAAACTAAGATCATGGCATCTGGTCCCATCATTTTATGGCAAATAGATGGGGAAACAATAGCTGACTTTATTTTTTTGGGTTCAAAAAATAACTGCAGATGGTGATTGCAGCCATGAAATTAAAAGACACTTACTCCTTGGAAGGAAATTTATGACCAACCTAGACAGTATATTAAAAAGCAGAGACATTACTTTGCCACCAAAGTTCCTTCTAGTCAAGGCTATGATTTTTCCAATAGTCATGAATGGATGTGAGAGTTGGACTATAAAGAAAGCTGAG
>NW_011473895.1:26717-30850 GCF_000754665.1 Bison bison bison
GATGAGATGGTTGGATGGCATCACCGATTCAACGGACATGAGTTTGGGTAAACTCCTGGAGTTGGCGATGAACAGGGAGGCCTGCATCCTGTGGTTCATGGGGTTGCAAAGAGTCAGATATGACTGAGTGACTGAACTGAACTGAAACAGTGTATATCATAGTTTTGTGAAGGGTCATATTAGATTCTGTGTCCTTTATAAACTTAGTAGAATCATAGCAGGGTAGGTGCTCTACTTCATTTTCTCAGTTAATCCACCCAGCAGTCCAGATTGTAAAATATTAATACTTTAATTTCATTAATAGTGAAGATGCATTTTAGAGAGGTTAAATAACTTTACTAAGATCATTGAGATAGTAAACGACAGTATGAAAGTATGAAAGTGTTAGTCACTCAGTCATGTCTGACTCTTTTGTGACTCCATGGACTATAGCCCGCCAGGCTCCTCTCTCTCTAGAATTCTCCAGGTAAGAATACTGGAGTGGGTTGCCATTTCCTTCTCCAAATGGGAAACTTACTGCATATAAAAGTTGGTTAACGGTTAAGTATTTTTAGGGAAGCAGATGAGAGATAATTACTGACATGAGTAAAATCTTCATTTTCCAACGTAACTATCTTATATTTTTGACAAGGCATCCACAGTTGTAGGATCAAATTCCTCTCGCAGATTTTCAAAACTTCCATAATAGGGTCATATTGTGTTAGAGAAGAAAAAATTTGAGTCTTATTTCTGCTCATGCTAACAATGAGGCCTCAGCTAAATAATTTCTCTTCTTTGAAATGTCTTTTCCTCATTTGCCAAGTGGGTAAAATTCTAGTAGTAAGGTAACATGGGATTATATATATGAATATATTTTCATACACAATAGAGATACTTAGAAATTATAGGAGGTTTTATAGGAGAATCTCATGTCTTCCATTACATCCTAAGTATCCCATTTAGATTGGTATCTATCCTTTATCTCATAGTTCTGTTCATTCTTCCTGGATTGTTCATGCTCCTCCTCTTCACTAATACAAATTCTGTTTATTCTCTATGCCCAGCTAACTGTGCAGTCTTCTGGCAACTCCTTAGGAAATAAACACTCTTCTTTTGTTTTTACCTGTATCAATGGTGCCTTGTTCTGTTCTACACTTAACCCTATTGTCAGGGTGCTTTGTAGTTTATCCTCTGTCTCCTATATGACCTTACTAAATACCAATGAAATTGAATTACATCTCATTTAATTTTTTCATATGTTTTGAACATGCATTTTGTTTCATCTACAATAACAGGAGTATGTGATTCTACAAATGAAATTTCTTTCCTCTACCTGAGAATTGCTATTTAATGCTTATTGCCTTCTTTCACAGAGCTGTGTTTGTCTTGGCAAAATAAGTCCCCCTTTGCTTTTTCTCATCAACTTTATTTACATAGTTGGTGATTAATGGAGCTATAATAAGCTTTTGCAGGAAATTTTCTCTGTACCATATATGCTGATGCATTTACTATCTTGAGTGCCTGTTGGAATTTCTTTGGCCATTAACATCAAAGATAATTGCTATCTCACTAGGTATTACTTAGTAGACCCCCAAAGAGAAAATGATTGGAATATATCAGATAAAACTAGATTTTTCTTTCAATAATAGAAATGAATCTGTAGCCTTTCTATAGTGTCTAATTAATTCAATGTAAGAGTGTGATGAATTGATTCACTTTCTGGTAATTGCTACACAGTTATGAGAAATAAGATGACTAAAAACAATATCCTCTTCCTGTAGGTATGCTGATATGTTAAAAGTTTAAAACCTTTACCCAGAGCCAGGAAACATCACAATGAGATACAAATCAAAGCAATTAAGTTTGCTTGCAGCAAAGGTTAATGTGGTTAATCTTTAGATTCTATCCCCAGTTATTAGATAAGAATAGAATGCTTGCAGCACACCCAAGATGTTCTTAAAATGACTCCTTGAGATGTTCATATTTCAGCTCTTTGTTCTTTCAAGTGGTTCAGTGTCACTTATTATTCTTAGAATTTAACTATGTTCCCCTGAACTATGACATTTTCAAAGATCCATCTTCCTTCCTCCACTAAAAACATTAAGGTAAAAGTTACATTTCAGTAATTTTTGGTGATTTATGTGATTTTTGTGTCTTGCTTCCTTCCTTAATATGCATAGTGTTAAAGCCTCATTCTCTAGACAATTGGCTTTTAGGCTGGGAACTAAACTTAACCTATTCATGATATTATAATCATCACTCATGGTAATGGTGGAGATATATGGTATCATAAAGACACATGTGGGCATTTGTCTGAATTCAACCAGGGGCTTTAAAAATCACCTGTCACTTGAAAGAATTCTTCAAGTGTGGAGGAATGGGCTAGTTTTACTCCTTTGTCTTACTGAAGTCTAAGAAACAGAGAAAACAAATTTCCTCTTCCCTCTCTCACCAAATATATGGTAGTTAGCTTTTAAAAATTCCTTTTTTTTCTGTGACATTTCAGTTCAGAGGTCTAACCTTGCCAATTACTGTGTCTAGAGAAACAGCATTAATAGCTATTCACTGAGGTTTCCAGATTGATTTATTCCTCAATGAAGTTTAGAGTTAATGAGGTAAATGTTAGGGAAAATGCCTTTGTCAATTTTAGTGTTTGGTCTGATTTTGAGCTTGTACTGACTGCTATTTTGGAAACTTTGTGTAGGCTGCTGTATAGAGGATTTGTTGTTTGCTCTTGGAAACCTATTTCAAAAGATGTGAGAATGAAATATTTAAAATGGTACAAAGCATTAAAATATGTTGTACAATACAAAGATTATATAAATGTTTTAGTAAATATAATCTTTAATATAGTAAGAGCTTCAGATAACTGATTTTCTTTAATAGAATTAGTAAGTTCATTCTTGGATATGTTTTCTGATACATTTGAAGACACAAGTAACTGGATACAAAAGTATGCTTATGCTAAGAAAATTTCTTAAAAGTAGAGATATGTGATTTCTGATTTGAGATGGAAGACAGTTTCACCTACTCTCTCCCTCCCTGAACCCATTGAAATGACATTTTAAAAACAAAAGTATAGAGGAGAAAGTAAGAAAAATATGGTGAATAATCTGATTGAGATCAGGAATCAGTGGATGAAGATTGTGTTGAATTCTGGGAGAATAGAAAGGTCAGGAAGTCATTCACAGATGATCCCGCTCAGAGTGAAACAAAGCTCAGAGCACCCGCACATGGAGGTTCAAGTAAAGAAAACTCTTCCCAGTGCAATTTTCCAGACTCAGCAGGTATGTAGAGTGAAAGTGAGAAGAATATAAGTTTTTTTGTTGTTGTTTGATTGGTTTGTTTAAAGGTTGTTTACCTTTTTTTAAAAAATTGAAGTATAGTTATTTTACAGTATTGTGTTTCAGAGGTACTGTGAAGTGTTTATAATGTGTGTATATATAATATATATAAATTTGATTATTTCCATTATAGGTTATTACAAGATATTGACTATAGCTCCCTGTGCTATGCAATAAATCCTTGTTGTTTACCTATTTTATATATGGTAGTGTTTTCCTGTTAATTCCAAACTCCTAATTTATCTCTCCCTCCATTCCCTTTTGGTAACCATAAGTGTATTTTTTTTTGTCTGTGAGTCTATTTTTGTAAATCAGTTCATTTGTATTTTCTAGATTCCATATATAAGTGCTGGGAAACATACGATATTTGTTTTTCTCTGACTTCACTTAGTATGGTAATCTCTAGGTCAATCCCCATTGCTGGAAATGGCATTATTTCATTTCTTATGACTATATTCCATTGCATGTATGTACCACATCTTTATCCATTCCTCTGTTGATATGGATAGTGAGGTTGCTTCCATGTCCTGGCTGTTGTAAATAGTGCTGCTATGAGCATTTGGGTGCATATATCTTTTTGAATTAGTTTTCTCTGGATACATTCCCAGGAGTGTTTGTTGGAGCATATGGCGATTCTATTGTTAGCCTTTAAAGAACCACCATACTGTTTTCCATAGTGACTGCACCAATTTACATTCCCACCAACACTGTAGGAGGGTTCCCTTTTCTCCACATCCTTTTTAGCATTTATTACTTGTAGAATTTTTGATGACGGCCACCTGCCCAGAGTGAGGTCGTACCTCACTGTAG
>NW_011473895.1:30950-31461 GCF_000754665.1 Bison bison bison
CTCCCAATCTGTAGGCAGTCTTTTTGTTTATGGTATCCTTTGTGGTGCAAAAGCTTATAAGTTTGACTATTTATTTTTGCTTTTGTTTCCTTTGCCTTGAGAGATTGAGCTCAGAAAACATTGGTATGATTTATGTCAGAATGTTTTGCCTATGTTCTCTTCGAGCAGTTTTATGCTGTCATGTCTTATTTTTAAATTTTAAGCCATTTTGAGTTTATTTTTGTGTATGGGGTGTGGGAGTGTTCAAACTTCATTGATTCACATGCACCTATCCAGCTTCCCCAACACCACTTGCTAAAGCTGGTCTTTTCTCCAGTGTAAATTCTTGCCCCTTCGTCAAAAAATTTATTGACCACAAATGTGTGGGTTTATTTCTGGACTGTCTATTCTGTTCCATTGAACTGCATATCTGTTTTTGTGCTAGTACCATGCTGTTTTGATTACTGTGCTTTTCTAGTATTGTTTGAAGTCTAGGAGGGTTATACCTCTAGCTTTGTTCTTCTTCCTCAGG
>NW_011473895.1:33275-33768 GCF_000754665.1 Bison bison bison
TTATCCACCCTTGGACTTGGGAAATGCTTCTGTTTTGGGGGCTTTGACCTGTATTATGCTGCCATGTGCTGAATATTGAAAGATTTTGCTGCTTCCTTTTGAAGGTTACTCCCTGCTCTAATACATTCCATCCATTGAAAATTAGGGGCTTCTTTTCCATTTAGGTACATTTTCCTTTTCTCAATTTAATCCCATTATTTTTAATTATACTCTTCAAATCATCCCTATAATTTCCATCTTATTAGGATTTTCAAATACCTGTAGACAGCAACTCCTTAGACATTATTTAGTCAAATTCACCTATTATTTCTTTGATCTTTTCTCTTAAGTGAATTCCTACAGCCACTCAATATCCATGGTTTTAGGGATTCATTTTTCTTTTTTTCTTTTGCATTTTCCCTCAAATGGATCTGTATCTATTTCTTCCTAAGAGCAAAACATAAAGTTTCTTTCTCCTGTCATGGGGTCTGACATTATTCTTCTTATTTTTTGG
>NW_011473895.1:33868-34350 GCF_000754665.1 Bison bison bison
AAAACGAAGATCATGGCATCTGGTCCCATCACTTCATGGCAAATAGATGAGGAAACAGTGGAAACAGTGTCATACTTTATTTTTTGAGGCTGCAAAATCACTGCAGATTGTGATTGCAGCCATAAAATTAAAATACGCTTATTCCTTGGAAGGACAAGTTATGACCAACCTAGACAACATATTAAAAAGCAGACATTACTTTGCCAACAAAGGTCTATCTAGTTAAGGCTATGATATTTCCAGTAGTCATGAATGGATGTGAGAGTTGAACTATAAAGAAAGCTAACCACTGAAGAATTGATGCTTTTGAGAAAAGTGTGGAGATTCCTTAAAAAACTGGAAATAGAACTGCCTTATGATCCAGCAATCCCACTGCTGGGCATACACACTGAGGAAACCAGAAGGGAAAGAGACACGTGTACCCCAATGTTCATCGCAGCACTGTTTATAATAGCCAGGACATGGAAGCAACCTAGATGTCC
>NW_011473895.1:35050-37689 GCF_000754665.1 Bison bison bison
CACACATCTGGAGAAGGAAATGGCAATCCATTCCAGTATTCTTGCCTGGAAAATTCCATGGACAGGGGAGCCTGGTGGGCTGTAGTCCCTGGGGTTGCAAAGAGTTGGACACAACTGAGCGACTTCTCTTTCAGGTGCATAAGAGGATATTTGACCAGATGGCCTTGAAGTTGCCTTTTAAACTGTATGATTTTTCAATTTTATGCAGAAATTACAAATTGTTTTTCACTTATAACTTGTGTAGCTAAGCAGCGGTCTATATAAAAAGAATTATGAGAGTCAAATGCAAAACTTTTCCTGTATCATCTTCCATTCTTTAGTAATATGAATATATTTTAGGCTGTGTCTGCAGTATTTGTGCATTATGTTTTATTTCCATAACTGGACATTAATTCACATATAAATATCCATATAGTCTATTATCCACTGTCATATCCTTTAAAATGGGCATTGCATTATATCATAACTGGTCTAACCATTCAAGTATGCAAAGCTTAAAAACCATTATCACTGAGTTATAAAATGACATCAATATGTAACAGGTGACTGATTCATTAAATAGAAAAATAAACTTGATTTTAGTACCAAGCGTACCACTGATAATTCAGAAGATGCCCATAGAATACAGAAATGATATTTTATAGGCCCAAATCCTTTTTTCTTACTTTGGAAAAACACATCAGAATTGCATGGTTGAGTGTCTTGCAATGATGTGCTTCAGTATTTTATCCCCTGCAACTTTTTTAACATTTAACATTTCTGGAAGGTTCATTCAGTGTCTTTGGGTGTATATCTCTTTGTTTAAAAGCTAAATCCAAAAGGAATCTTTCTCTTCAGCTTTAAGAGAACTTTTAAAACACAGAGAAATTCTGTTCTTGGAAACACCTCCTGCAGTTCCCAGGGGCAAATAGTTCTGGAGGTTTAAAATGTGCTTCTAGTTCTTTCAGCGACAGTTCCTAAATAAAATGGTTGCTAACTGGTCTCATGTGATAATACTTACAAAGCTAGTAGGCAAATACATAGATCCCCCTTTCAATACTAAAGTTGCCTTTGACATGTGTCCTTTTGTAAAATATGCCTTTTTCATGATGGTCACCAATACATTGCTGAAAGTACAGAGAAAAGAGATAAATTGAACTATGTGTGAGAGAAGCAAGCTATTTGGGAAAGTTGCTAGTAGACTAGAGACTCCATTACCCAAGAATTGGGCCCTACTTATTCACAAGGTAGAAAGAAATGCTTTGGGCCAGACATGGGTTAAGTATAGGTATATTTATATGTAAAGTCAGGTCTAGTGTATAATAGACATTAAATCTTGGAGGAATTGCTAAGTGGTAGGAAGGAGGGATGGAGAAGGAAATGGCAACCCACTCTAGTATTCTTGCCTGGGAAATTCCATGGACAGAGGAGGCTGGAACGCTACAGCACATGGGGTTGCAAAGAATCAGACATGACTGAGCACATGCACAGAGAGAGGAAGGAGGGAAAGGGTAATGTGGCAGGTATAAAACTTCTATTTTAGTATTTTGTTTGAGCAGGTAATGAAAGATTCTGCAGTCAAATATTTAAAAAAAATAATCTTCACTATTTCAAAATAGAAAATCATTTGCATTGTGGAGAAATTGTGCTACATACCTGACAGAAAGTATGTTGGACAACCCCAGCGACCCAATGAGGTAGGTATTGTCATCATGCTTACGGTACATGAAGAAATTGACAGAGAGGTTGAGTTACTTGTTTAGGGTCACTCAGCTAGTATATTATGGAGTATTCTGATTTATTTTTCACTTCTAGTCCTGATCTCTAGTCTCCCAAACCTGTGCTTCTCAGTGGGGCAGGAGTAAAGAGCAAGCGACCTTTTGCATTTGAGAAGATCACAAATTCATGGGTTGAGAGGAAACAAAACATCCCTTCCAAGTTTCCAAGGAAGCCAGGACTAGTTTGTAGAGACCTGGCAGTTTCTGTCTATAGAGGACCAAGTCTTTACCTACAACACAGTGATTTTTTTTTTTTTAATGTAGAGAAGTTTAGGGACAAAAAGATAAAGTGAGAGTGAACCCAAGAATTGAGTTTGCTGGATTTTGGGTCTACACTAAGTACTGGGTGAAGTTTAAGTTCTTTCCACTGGGAAGATTATGTGACTATAACCACAGCAAGATAGAGAATGATGGTGATAATAATGATAGGGATGTTAATAAGTAATGCTTTACAATGTTTTTTTGTTTGTTTGTTTGTAGAGCATTTTAATATGTCATTTCATTTGATCCTCTCTACAAACCTTGGAAGTAGGTACTAGCATCAATCCCCAATTTCTGTTTTATAGATGAGATCACTGGAGTTCATTGATGATCAAATACAAATTTAGACGTGATAGTTTAAAAAATAGTAACAAGACGAACCTAACTTAAAAGAGTAGATGTTTTAGGCAGTGAAGATAATTGCCAAAAGCATAATAAAAACAATAGCTGTGAGAGTTCCAGCATGCCCTACATAATTATGACCTTTTCAACAGAGGCCAAAGCTACCAGTCATGCTTAATTTTTTTCCCCTTAGGTGTAGGCTGTGAAGATAGAATAGGCATCAAGTTGATAAGCCTGAGATAGTCCTTTTAGAGCTCAATTGACTCCAGTGATCTCATC